>NW_007727821.1:34683-47441 GCF_000696425.1 Galeopterus variegatus | reverse complement strand
GCGTGTGACGTACAGAGGATTAAATACAGGTGTGAATGCGTGGGAGAAGCGTGCTATACAGAAGACTGCCGCTGTTGCCAGTGGTGACTTGCCTCTGTGTTTCTTCCTCTAGAATGTGCTCGGCGTGAACGTCCTTTCTTTCTCTTCCAGGCTCTGCAGTTTCTCCGGCAGAATTCTGATAAGTATCACTTCAGACGCACCAAGCTGTTGCCGGTTAGCGGTGGGTTCCACACCCGCCTCATGGAGCCAGCCTTGGAGCCCCTGGCACAAGTTTTAAAGGCAATTGATATTAAGAAGCCTCTGGTTTCTGTCCACTCCAACGTCAATGGGAATAGATACATGCACCCCAAACACATCCGGAAGCTGCTGGTCCAGCAGGTGGTGTCCCCAGTGAAGTGGGAGCAGACAATGCACACCATATATGAAAGGAAAAAGGGCACTGACTTCCCCAAAACTTTTGAAGTGGGCCCTGGGCAGCAGCTGGGAACCATCTTGAAGAACTGTAACCTGCAGGCCTGGAAGTCCTACAGTCACGTGGATGTGCTGCAGGCTGGCCAGGATCCATCTCTGGACCCTGAGGAGTCTCCGCAGTGACGCTGGGGGCTCAAGTGGGATGACCCCAGTCTGTCGTCCTGAGTCCAGGCTGTGGCTGCACCTGCCCTCCTTTCCCAGCGGGCTTCTCCTCCAAAGAGTGATTGAGAGGGATTGTGTGCAAAGTGCTACAAATTCTACATAAAGCACTAAACATGAGTATTTCTTTATTTGGCCCAGGCCATTTTTCCCCCTGAAAAAAATGTTTGGATGCTGGGGAAAGACAGCAGTGCTGCTTATGTCCCAAGACTGCCAGCTCTTACCTCTTCAGCTCTGTGCACGGCAGGCCCCTCACCCTCTGGAGATGCAAAGGGCTGGCCTGTTGCCCTGTGGGTGCTGTGAATGCATTGGCATGGCCTCAAGTGGGGCCAGTGCCAGGGGGCTCCACCGCTGCCCTGCAGCCTTCCAGCCACCTATGGCCAGAATATTAGCTCCTTTGTCATTGAACCTGAAAGGCTTCAGAACCCACGTGGCCTTGGCAGCTGTTCTGCCGACCCCCTCCCTTGACAGCTGGGAGACTGAGTCCCACTTCTGTTCATGTATCTGGGAAGTACGTATTGAGTGCCTGCCATATGCCAGAGTATGAATGACCTCTGTCCTAGTAGAAGAGTGTCCATGAGTAAGGTGCCTGGGAAGGGAGGGCAGCTGAGGTCCCTCGTCCCCTGGGGTAGATGCCAGCTTCCCCGTGGAGAAGCCCAGGTCATCCATTGGGACTGTGGTTACTGTGGGTCTGCTGGGTGCCCGTGGCTGGGCCCAGTGCAGGCTGCCCTCTGAGAGCTCCCCCTCAGCTCCACACCAGGAGGCACAGCCTCTCCTCGGAGAATGTGGCTCCTTGTGTTAATATTAAACATGAGAAATTCTAAGCTGCTTGGGTGGTTGTTTCATTATTCAGTGATAGTGGGAAAACCTTATTGGGAGAGAAATCTCTGAATTTGCCTTAAAATGTTACTGTTGTAGAGACACATGTCAAATCTTGGATAGGTTGTTTCTCAACAGGGTCCTGTTAGCCCCTGGGCATGTATTAGGGTTTTCAGAGGCAGAACCAGTAGGTTATATACACACACACCTGCGTAGTGGATGGATGAGGGGATTTACTAGAATTCGCTCACATAATTATAGAGGCTGGGAAATCCATGACAGGCCATCTACGAGCTAGACACGCTGGGATGTCAGTAGCACGGCTCAGTCAAGTCTAAAAGCCCCAGACCCGGGAAGCCAGTGGTGTACTCTCAGTCCTAGGCCAAATGCCTGAGAAGCTGGGGGGCTGTTGGTGTAAGTCCTGGAACCCAAAGGCCAGAGAACCTGCAGTTCTAATGTCCAGGAACAGGAGGAAGACTGTGTCCCAGCTCCAGAAGACAGGAAACCTTTATCTCCTGTTTTGTTCTCCCCAGGCCCCCGGCCATTGAATGGTGCCTGCCCACGTGGGGGGCAGATCTTCCCACTCAGTCCACTGACTCATGAAAAGCCCCTCTGAAACACCCTCGCAGACACACCCAGAAGGAGCGCTTTGCCAGGTATTCCGTCATCTAGTCAAGTCAACACCTAAAATTCACCACCACGGGGCAGAACTGTGCTTTGTGTGGGACCGTCCTGCTCTCGTGGGCAGCCGTCCCCAGCCACTACGTGCCAGTAGTACTTCCAGGCACTGGGACGCCCACAGCCCTGGCCGAGAACCACTACAGATGCTGACATGGAACACGCTTCTCACCACAACCCAAGTGAGTGCTGTTTGGAGCACAGTACTTTAGAAGGAACTATTTCATAAAACTATTGCACAAAGGACTTCATTATTATTTTTACATACTCACTGAGTCTGCTCGAACCCCTCCCTGAGTGCTTGAAGTGAGGGCAGCCTTGGAGCCGCGAGCTCTTCACAGCCCAGGCCTGGGGTCTCTGGCAGCGCTGCAGGCAGGTGGGATATTAGGGTCACGTTCAGCTCTGAGGAGCAAAGTCCCTAATAAAGGAGCTGCAGCGGGTGTGGGGGTTTCCTCTTTGCCCTGAGAACCTAGGCGGGTAGTCCGAGCAGGGGGCCTTACTGCTGCCTGGGCAGGGCCCTTTTCTCCTGGTCTGGCCTGGTGCTATCGGATCCATCTTCTAAGCTGCAGGAAGGGGGAAGGAACAGCAAGCCAAGAGCATATGGTGCTGCCTTAAGGGAGACTCTTGGAAGCTGTCAACATCTCTGCCTGCAGTACAAGGGCTGCCCAGCAGGTAACCCAAAGGTGGGGGCAGGCAGGGTTCCACCTCCCACTACACGAGCCGGAGGCTGGGGCAGGCAGGCCCTTCCCCTGCTCCTGTGGACTTTGGATCTGGACAGAGTAGCAGGCTCAGGGCAGAGAGGGGGTCATCGGGGGAGCCTGGAGTGCTGGAGTGAGGGTCTGGAAGGCCATGGTAGGTCCTATGTCCTGTTGCTTGGGGGGGTCCTGGTGGAATTCTGCTACCTTAGGTTTCTCCAGGTCTGCCTGGGATTGGGGCACTGCTCCTGCCTGGCAGGGACAGGTCTCCCTGGGCACTTTCTAAGAGACTCAGTCTCCAAATATTCTGACCCGGCCAGAAGTTTTGTTCAGAAGCATTTGAAATGGACAAAGATAACTTCATCTTTTTTCTGAGACCACTTGCCCACAGGCCTAGACCAAGGGCAGTCATGGGCACACACTGTGCCAAGGAAGTGTGGGGTCAGTCTGGTCTGGTGCAGCACACATGATGGGCCCTTTGTGCCCCCACAGCCTTGTCGCCTCCTGTGGAAAGTTGCTCCACTGCCCCCAAATGGCCTCCACCCCATCAGGCCTAGTGTCAATCCCCAGGCTAGGGTCTGTGCCATCTACCCTGTGTGGCCTAGGACTGCCTCAGGGCTGCTGCTGTTGTGGCAGCAGAATGTAATGTGGAGAGTCTTTAGGAATCACGGTGCCCCAGGTGACAAAATGTCACCTCTGCCCCTTCCTGGGAGGGACAGGCCTCTGGTCCTCCCCTTTTCGGGGTTGAGGAGTGACTCCTAGTATTGCTGTTGACTCAGAGATTAAAGCCCGTCTCACCTCAGGAGACTCTGGCGACCTAGCACAGGCGGCCTGGGGCTTTGGCCTGGCTCTGGGGTTTAAATTTACTGCCTTGAGACAGCAGAACCCAAAACAGCGGCCTCTGCTTTTCTGAACATTTATGGAGAACTTCCTCCATGCAGGGGAGGGGTCCGTGTGAGGTATGGGGCAGGCGGGGACGGAGGGGAGCCAGCACTGACTGGCGAGGCAGAGAAAGTGGCCCAGCCCTGCTGTGGCCATCGACAGGCGCCAGCACAGACTGCAAGCACCAGCAGTGCGGGGCAGGGCCACACACACCCAGCGACTAACAGCCCCTCCCCGAGCAGACAGACCGGCCGCGGCGACCACCCACCCTCGTCTGGCCTGAACCCTCCCCCGTGGCGTCCATCCAGGGCCAGCCCCACTCCTCTTCCTGAGGCGCCTGCAATCCCTCCACAGCAAGCTCATAAATCTGCCTAACTCCGGATGCGTCTCTGGTGCTTTGGTCAGTGGGGTTGAACAGGGGTGACCCTCAAGGGCGTCCATGGCCAGGGAGGATGTCAAGACCACCAGCAGGGAGAGGGCGGGGCAGGAGCCGGGCTGGGAGCCTCCTCACGCCACCACGTGACTGCACCTGCAGCAACGGCGAAGGCCCCTCACCTGTGTCCAGTTTGGGCTGCTAGAAGTCTGTCTGCCCAGGCACTTTCTCCTCCTGCTCTTTTATTTATTTATTTATTTTTTCCTTTTTGTCTTTTTTCGTGACCAGCAATGGGATCACAACCCTCGGTGTTGCACCCGCACCTCGCTCAGCCAGTGAGCAGCCGGTCTGTATGTGGGATCCGAACCCTTGGCGGGAGCGCCGCCGCACTTCCAAGCGGCGCACTGCAGCAGTGCACCACCGGGCCGGCCCCTCCTGCTCTTTTATTAAGGGTAATGTTGTTCAACTTGTCCTGAGCGCCTCCTGGCATCAGACTCTGTGCTGTCACCTCCGCAGGGCTGGCCTTCCAACCCTCACTGCTTACGCATGAGCCCACCGGTCTCAGGCCTCAAGAATGGCCCTGTGCCCCCCGTACTTACCACGTGCCCCGCCCTCCCTGAGCAGCACCCCTGCTGCCACCTCCAGGCTGGCTGAACATCTCTGCTGAGGGAAGCAGGTCAGGATCTGGAGCCACTACCTAGAAATGGGACAAGCGCCAAAGCCCCTTCCCGTCCGTGGGCCTCTGTCCTCATCTGCCTGACGGAGGCTGGACTGGATGACCATGGTGGCCAGAGGATCCCAGTTGGATCAGGATTGGAGGATCCTGCTCTTATCCAGGCCTGGCTTAGCCTCTTACCATGTGCCTGGGGCACCTCAATCAATTCCCTTACCTTGCTGGCCCTGGTTTCCCACTTGTAGGGTGGCCTGTCTGGAGCTGGTGAGAATGAGGGTCTGCTGCCACAGGTGTGGAGGCCACAGCTGTGGGGGTGGGGCTCAAGGCCATGAGGTTGATAGAACATGGGCAAGACGCTGGCCCGAGGTGGGCCGCAGCCTTCTCCTCCCTGCCCAGGCGGGGAAGGCCTCTTCTCACCTCCCTTCTCCTTCAGGGCAGAGCTTCTAGTATCTGACACCTCCAGCCCACAGCCTTCCTGGAGAAGTTATGGGCCACAAGGAGAGGAGGGCCGCAGGCTGCCCCGGAGGCCTGACCCTGCAGCTGGTCTCCTCAGCCAGCACACCCCGCAGCCACAGGCCTTTCAGTGCTGGCATTCCGCTAGCCTGCCTCCACCCCAGGGCCTTTGCACATGCTGCTCCCCCAGTCATGATGCCCCCCCCACCTTCTCCAGCGCTGGCCCCTCCCCTTCTCCTTCAGGGCAGAGCTTCTAGTATCTGACACCTCCAGCCCACAGCCTTCCTGGAGAAGTTATGGGCCACAAGGAGAGGAGGGCCGCAGGCTGCCCCGGAGGCCTGACCCTGCAGCTGGTCTCCTCAGCCAGCACACCCCGCAGCCACAGGCCTTTCAGTGCTGGCATTCCGCTAGCCTGCCTCCACCCCAGGGCCTTTGCACATGCTGCTCCCCCAGTCATGATGCCCCCCCATCTTCTCCAGAGCTGGCCCCTCCTCAGAGGCCTGTTCTTCACTGTCCATCCCCTCCACCCGCCACTTCCTCAGCTCCTTGCTTGCTTCAGAACACATCCCCAATACCCCAACTTAGCTTACCCATGTGTTTTTTGCTTCCCCAACAAGACTGTGAGATCTGAGCCCCTAACCATGTCTTTATCACATCTCCAGAAGCTAGGACAGAGCCTAGCACAGCGGGGGACTCTGCTGATACCCATGGGTGGAAAGAACTTTGCAAACTGCAGCACGGGGCAGGACAATCATGGAGATGGTGTCCCCAACTCCTGCAGGGAGAGGCCGCCCTTTGGGGGACGTGGCTTGGTCATCATCGGCTGCACCTTGGGGTGTGTTTCTGTTCCTTCTTCTGATGAAGATCCCCAGGCTCCTTGTGAGGAAAAGCCACAGACACCCCTGGCCAAGTCCATGGTGGGTACACGATCAGCAGGTAGCTTATCCCAAGAGCTCAAGAGAAAGAGTGCTGGGAGGTGGGTGGTCAGGGAGAGCTTCCTGGAAGAGGGGCCTCTGGTTTGGCCTTGCCATTTCCCTAGCCACGCTGATTCTGCATTGGGGTCCCCAGGGCCTTGGGTATCCATGCTGGGTGAACCCTGGGATCACTTCCAAGTCTATAGCCTTGTTGGGGACAGGGTATCTGGGGTAGAGAGAGCACCCTGTCCTGGTGGAGTGGGGCATTAGGGGCCCAGGCCCTGGGAATTGAGTGGCTCTGGGCTCTCCCTGTGCGGTTTTGAGAGGGTCCCACATAGTTGGCTCTGAGATGGGTGACAAGGTAAACAGCAAAGACAAAGGGGACAAAGGCAGTTCTCAACGCTGTGAAGGCTGGACTTGGGGAGCTGCAGCACAGGGAGGCAGGAAAGAGACCAGGTGGGGGCCAAAGGGTCTCCTTCAGTTTTGAGGCTAGAGGTGCAGGTGGGAGAGGGCAGGATGCAGGGACAGGGGTGGCCTGATCTGGCCTGGCTGAGGGTGCGGGGCAGCCTCGCCAGCCTAGAGCAGCAGGGAACATAAAGGGCCTGGACGGGAAGCAGGATGAGGCTGTAAACAGTGCTGGTGGCGGGAGGACCTGGAGGCTAGTGGCGGGCCCAGCCCAGGCTGGCATTTGAGGTGGGGCGGGAGACCCAGAGCCTAAGTTCTGGGAGAGGAGCCTGTGTGGGGTCGAAAAATAGCACTGGGCCAAGGCCTGGCCCTCCTGCCTTAGCCCCACACCCCTCCCCACCACACTCCTCCTCTGTGAGCAGAGCCATGCTGCACCCCTCCAGCAGGGGGCAGACGTGGGGGTAGGGGGACAGACATCCCCGTTATAAGAGGCACTGTAGGCCCCAAAGAAATAATCCCTACCAGTGGATTTCAGGCACCAGGGCGTGACAAGGTGGGGCAAACCTTGCAACCCCCCGCACCAAACCCCAAAACAGCATTTGTGGTCCTCAGGTGCAGGGAGGAGGCTGGGAGGTGACTAGGCGCATGCCCCACCCCTCCCCATGAACTGCCTCCCCGAGGCAAGATGGAGCCCACGCTGATGCTGCAAACCCCAGAGAGAACCAGAGACCGGCTGGAAACCAACATTTATTGAGCTCTGTCCACCCCTCAGAAATCTATTCCAGTAGATTCTCTGCCACGGGCATCAGACACAGGGGTGTGACCAGCACTCCCCCCGCTGCCTGCCATGTGACCAACCCACAGGAAGGCTCCTTCTCAGGGACAGGCCGTCTCACAGCATGGCCAGGGGCAGAAGGAGAGCAGGCCAGCCGGGCCTCCGAACAGGGCAGTTAACCAGTAACAACCCCAGAGGTATAATGATTTCATTTGTCTTACAAAAAACAAAACTCAACAAAACCCAACAACAACGAAAACTCTGCAGTGTCCCAGCACTATCTTAGAGTTTAAATATAAAAAAAGGGATCTTCAGGAAACACCAGTTAAAAAGACAACAAAACCAACAAGGCCGCCTGCCCCTCCAGGGCGGTGGCCAAGGGGCAGGGACCAGCCCCGCCCCGCCACCCGCCCGCAGGCCTCACTGGGGCAGGAGCAGCAGCAGCAGCAGCAGCAGCAGCAGCCCAGGCAGCAGCACCTGCGGGACCGAGAGTGAGCAGCATGAGCCAGCAGGCTCCAGGGGCCCTGGGGCCTTGGGGTTGAGCTGGGCGAGCACAGGGTGGCAAAGGGGAAGCCCAGGTGCCTCACCAGACTGGAGGAGTCCATGATAAGGTGAGCCCACAGAGTGCAGGAGTTCAGGACAGGGGAGAGGACAGTGGCCCTAAGGACATGGCAGAAAAGGGGAGGCTGGCCCGGCCAGGGGGCTGCCAGCCTGCTGGGATGCAGGTGAGAACACTGGGCAAACACAGCTGAGGGACAGTCACCTGCCCTGGTGGTGGGCGGTGGGGAGTGGGCGGCATGAGAGCTGCTTGGGAGAGGAGGCATCTGTGCTGGGCAGGAGAGTCCTGTCACCAGCAGAGGGAGACACAGGGACGTGCTTCCATTGGTTTGTGCTCTCAGATTCATGCATTCGCCCGGCCCATCAACCAGGAGTCTCAAACCCAAAGGTCTGTGGGCCCAGGCAGATGTGGAAACAGGTGAAGCACAGGCGACAGGGAGTGGTGGGGACTGTGGCAGACCAGGGGTGTGCCCTAAGCAGCAGCCCCAGACCGCCACCACAGGCAGGAGTGCAAGTCGGAGTCATGACCTCTTAAGGTTCTTACCCAGGTCCTGGGGGTCTGGGATCTCCAGAACCTTCTTATGTTCTCTCTGAGGTCGCTGAGACTGTCAACAAGACTTCCAAGAACACCCCTGACGCCTGTCTGGTTGTAGGTGAGAGCCAGAGCCAGGCTGCAAGACAAAGTCACTGTAAGTCACTGCAGGGACGGGGCAGAGACCGCCTGGATTTCAGCTGACGCCTTTCCTGCTGGGGGGAGCAGAGGACTTGTCCCCGCCCCTGGGCGCCTCCACCCTGAGGGCCTCTCTCCATGGGCTGTTTGTGGTCAGAAATTCATTCTGATTTCCTGTTTCCTCCCCCACCTGCCTGCCAGCCCGTCTGTGGAAAGGAAACCCACCACTCTGCAGGACCTTGAGGAGGTCACTGCCCGCCCTTTTCCTCCCCAGAGAGCCCAGCTGAACAGCCCCCGCCTCCAGGGCCTAGGATTGAGCTCGCCCAGCATTTCCCTTTAAGACAAGACCCTGCTGGAAATGTGCTGTCTTGGGGCCGAGCCCGTGGCACACTCGGGAGAGTGCAGCGCTGAGAGCGCAGCAGCGCTCCCGCCGCGGGTTCGGATCCTATATAGGGATGACCGGTGCGCTCACAGCGCTCACTGGCTGAGCGAGGTGCAGCAGGTCCCCCCCCAAAAAATGTGCTGTCTTGGCTTGATGAGGAAGGAGAGAAAGGTCCTTGAGTTCTGCTTTGTCTCTTGCCCAGGGAAAGAGAGGGGACAGGAGCAGGGGACGGGCAGGGCCATTTCCTTCCAGGGTTTCCTCAGGTGTAGCAGCCCTGGCTGACCTGGGCGTGTTACCTGTTCATGGCCATCCCAGGCAGCTGGGCCAAGCGCGGGCTCCTGAGGCGTAGGTCCATCTCGTCCCCGATGCAGGCCAGCCGCAGGGCCACCTGGTCTCTGTGGGGAGCAGTCGTGCTGGTGAGGCTACTTACACCCAGACCCGCCCAGCCAAAGGTCCATGTGAGGCCGGGACTGGCCCAGGGAGAGGTGAGGGGCAGTGTCAGATCTGGGGCAGGCAGTGGGCTTCCCCCGTCACTCCTCTGGCTCCCACTTTGCTTGAGAGGCACCTACAGGTGGACTCTAAAAGTCAAAAGATTCCCCCACTGGGTATGCCACAGGGGTGCCTGAGATGCCAGGGAAAGGGGCCCAGGTGGGTGGCTGTCCCAGCCCCTCTCACCTGCCTCTAGTGGGAGGGCAGAAGCTTCTGGATACAGTCTAAGCCTAAGCCAAGGTAGGCAGGTGAGGGGACATTAGTGCCTGGGGCATCTGCGTGATCCATGGCAACCTGCCTGCACACCCAAGGATAACTGAACACACAGAAAACTTCGGTGCCCTGAGTTTCCCTGCAGAATGCTGGGAGAGGCCCACCCGGTAGGCTTTGGTGGGAACGGTGGGCCATGGGGGGGGGTAGCTTTTGGGGAGTACTGAGCCTCCTCAGTCACTGAGGCTGGCTTGCCACGGGTCTGAGCTTACCCTCCTTCTTTGGGGGGGGCAAGAGGCTCTGAGACCTGTCCCCTGGTCCCTTATCCTAAAACCATCCCTGTCGTCATTACCCCTCTTAGAATGGAGGGGGCTATGGGCCCCTGCCTGGGCCCCTCACTCTAAACCAAATCCTTGCGTGAAATGGGGCAGGTACGCCCCCCTCCCCCAACACACACAAAGACTTAACTCAGGTCTCCCTGCGGCTCCCGCCTGCTCTCAGGGGCTTACCCACAAATTCCTCCCCGGTGACTCGGCAGCCAGCTGGGATGCCCAGGCAGGTGGCCTCTCAGGGCCCATGGCCAGGATGCCCCACCTGTGCCAGTCTCCCCTGGGCCCACGCTCCTTATTCTGGAGGTGACAGGGTGGGAGGGGCTCAGGGAGAGGGCTGGCTGGCAGTGGGGGGGTTGGTCCCACCTCTATTCTGTTACCCTGTGGGACCTCAGGAAAACACCCGCAGGCTTAACGTCCCCTGTCCTTATGCACTAATGGAGCAGGGAATGAGGAGGAGGCAGCCCTAAAATCCCAACCCCGAAGTCCAGGACTTGCAGGACTGAGAGTCCTGAGGCCTAAAGCAGAAAGGAAACATCCAGAACCCTGGCGCTGACCTCGGGCCTGTGGTCAGTGCTGCAGGAAGGACCAGCCCTGGTTGTGTCTGGCTGTTGTCTTCCAGCTCAGGTGGGGGCTACTGAGGTCAGTAGCTCCCGGCCTTCACGTTCCTCATCTGTACAATAGGAAGAACAAAGACACGCGTGTCCCCTGCCACCAGGAAGGCTGGCTAGGCGGGGCAGCTGGCAGAGGGCTGGGTAGGGTTCCTACCTCTGCCCCGGCCCCAGGCACCCTGAGACCCCAGGCAAGTCCCGCTGCCTCCAGGGGCCCTGTCCGGTCCCGGGAAGATCCCTTCCTCCTGCCTCAGCAGTGCCTCACAAAATCGCTGCCCTAAGGGCCAGGGCCGGGAACTGTGTGGCCTCCTCAGGCCCTTTCCTGGGCCTTTCTCTGCCAGTTTTCTAAAATTAGACTCATCTCCTTTGAGGGGCCTTCCTGTGGTCAGCAGGGTCAAGAAGGCCCCCTGTCCAGCTCCCTAAGGCCAAAAGCTGAGGAGTTCCTCTGCGAGCTGGCATCCAAGCACAGGGGGCTAGAGTCGCGTGGGGGTGCCACGTGGGCACGTGCCTCCATGACCATGCCCAGGGAATTTCCTCTGGGCAGCCCTGCCTGGGAGGCCATCTGTAGAAGGCCCTTCCTCATGCAGAAGGCCTGCTCTTCCAGCGCACCCCTGACAGTCACTGGCCAGGAGTGGTGGTGGGGGCCCACAGCGGGCCATCAGGACCTACCTGCCCTCAATGCACGTCATGATATCAAAGTCCTCCAGGGGGTCGAAGTCCTCCTCCAGGGCGTGAAAGTGCTCCTCCGGGGGATCAGTCATGACAGGGATCTCCATAGTTGGAAGGTCCGGGCCTGGCTCATACAGGAGGGACTCAAGAAAGAGGTCACCGTAGAGACGTCTGACTTCAGACATTTCTTTTCTGAGGGAAAAAGAGTAGGACTGGACCCCAGAACTGTGTGATCTGGGGGCTCACTCTCAAGTCACCTTACCCTAACCCTGGCCTACTCTTCTGGTCTGCTAAAGCCATCATCGTTAGAGCACAGCTTTGTAATACCAAGGTCAAGGGTTCAGTTTTCCGTACTGACCAGCTACCAAAAAGAGAAAAAATAAAAAATAAAGCCACCATCGGCCTCCCCACGGCCAGCTCCCACAGACGGAAACCTGCTCCATGTGGGCTGTGTGCCTCTGCGCAAGTCACCAAGCCTCTCTGTTCTCTGCAGTGGAGGAGCTGGAGATAAGTCACAGAGGCCCTTGCTTTTCTCTTATTTGTGAAATAAAATCAGAGTATAAATGTAAAAAGTGCTCTGACACTGGTCCTCAAGAGACCGTAGCCAACAGTGGGACCGAGGCCAGGCTCCAACAAGACAGCAATTCCTCGGCGTGGCTATTTTGCGGGGGCAAGGGTGCGGATTGCCATTTCTGGTGTCCACTATTGCTCTCGAGTAACAAAAGCAAATAAGCAAATCCATAATCCCAATTCACAGAGGACCGTTGCAAATTCTTCATCTTTTTTCTAAGCGCATCTGCACATCACATGTTTTCCTAAATGGGATCGCTCCGTACGGAGTGTTTTCCAACCTCCCCTCTCGGCAAATGCTGTTATTTACCTCTCGAGATCCATTCCCCCAGCTCCTTGCTAATAAAATGCAAAACTTCTTTGGGGTGGCCCTGCATCCTTATTCACCTAAGCCAATCACACCCCTCCTGTCCCTCACTTTGCCAGCACCCCTTGCAGCCAGTGGTGATCGTGTAACCCAGTTCTAGTCAAAGATGTGGGAACTGAAAGCAGCTGGAACCGCAGCAGCCATTCTGTGACACTGAGGTGTTGAGCACAAGGACAGCCAACAGCTGGGAACAGCAGAGCAGAGAGGTAGAGAGAGACTGGGCCTAATACTGCGCTCCCAGCGCCGCACTCTCCCCAGTGCGCCACGGGCTCGGCCAGAATGTCTGACTTAACAGAGAGTGACGGCTGTTTCAGTTTCCTAAGAAGGAAACAGAGGAGGTTTCCATCTGTTACAGATGAAAGCTCACTGTGAAAGACGGCTTTAAAAGGAGCCAGGGCTGGAGGAGTTGGACGTGTAAACACAGCCCCACGGGCCACAAAGAGCCTGCGGCCTGGCATATGCCACTTGCACCTGTCACCTAACACCTTCCCCCACGGGTGGAAGAACTGTCAGGTCTGACCCAGTGGGCGGAGGGAGGATGGCACCCCAGCACCCCAGCGAGCACCGGGGGGGGGGGGGGGGGGGGGGCCCCCCCCCGGGGGGGGC
>NW_007727821.1:26240-34673 GCF_000696425.1 Galeopterus variegatus | reverse complement strand
GGGGGGGGGGGGGGGGGGGGGGGGGGGGGGGGGAGGCCGCCACCTGCTGAGGGCACCTGCAGGCAAAATGGTAAAAGCCCCAGCAGCTCCCCTAAACCATCAGGCCAGGACACTGACATTTGTACAGGAGGGTCTAGATGGCACTTGTAAGATTGTAAATACTCAACACAGGCTCCATCCTGGGTGCAAAACTCTCAACACATTTGTCCCAGGCAGTGCTTGGTAACACTTGAAAACGAATGTAAATCTAAATCGCTCTGCAGTGCAAAGATGTTTAACAATGCTTTAGAAAGCACTGATGACAAACTAGTATGGTGTGAAGACACTTTTGTAGACCAGCCAGAGATGACTTTCATCTGCCTTTTAATTTGGGCAATGCACTTTTGCACGGGATGTGCTGAGGTTTTGAACCTCTTCTTCTCCCAGGCCAAACTTGGACATCACAGGAGCCGCCCCAGAGCACTGACCAGCAGCCAAGAGGTCCGTTTGGGCAATACCATCTTCCAACAGCGAAGTCTGACTTCTTTGTCTGTTTTGCTGCACTATCCTTTTGTTTAAAAGACACAGAAAGGAGAGCGTGGGGTGCTGGCACTCGCACAAAAGGCAGGGGGCATCCAAAGCAATTCCACACTGGGGCCTTTGGCCGCCTTCCAAGGCCAGTGAACTTCAGCTTGGGGAGGAACACCCAACAAACATACAAGTAGAAAACCAAAGAGAATCAGACTCCAATTGGAATGGCCAGTGAAGTTTCATGGTTGCCAGGTACAAGATCAATACACAAAAAACAGCATCCCTACATGCCAACCAGGAAATGAACATGGCAGAAAATAAATACATCTTTACAATAATGACAGATAATTAACCTAATAAAGGAAGCAGAAAATCTTTATACAGAAGATTTTAAAACTCCATTAAAGGACATAAAAGACTCAGATGAATGGAGAGACAAACACTCATGGATCTGATGTGTATGTTGTACAGATTGTAAGCGTGTGCGTGTGTCAAGGTGGCATTTAAGAATTGTGTCCAGAGCCTCTGGCTGCCCTCAGGCTCCAGGCCTGGGGTGGGGTGGGGTCAGTTTCTATGCAAATGACCATTTCCCTGGGAAAGCAGCCCCAGTCCTCATTTGCATCCACCCCCCTTCCCCTCCATTCCCTAGCCCAGGCCACAGTGGGACTTCAGCCCCTACGCTGGACTGAGCCTCACCTTGACCCACCGCCCTAACATCCCCCTCACCCAGCAAGCATTCTCAGAATCCTTGGGCACCTGACGGAAGAGGGCCCCAGCCACCAGGGTGGGCTGCTGTCAGGGGTCTGCAGAGTCCATGGGGCCTGCACGAGGAGTCAGTCGCCCACTCTCCGCCTTCCTTCGAGGCCCTTTCAGCCCCTGCAGACGCCTTCAGTCGGGTTGCCCCATCCACCTCCAGTCAGCCCCCCTCACCTTGTGTTAACATCCTAACCCTCCCTATCCCTGGACCTCAGTTTCCCTGTCTGTCGTTAAATGGGGATAACGGCCCCCACCTAATGGGGCTCCTTTTCCAGATAAGAACCAGCACTAACTGCCTCTGATTAAATTTCTGGTTGATGCTTTTGAGCATCTACTACTGTCAGGCAGGGAGTAAGCCCTGTGTGTGGATTGGTTCATTAACTGCTCACATAACCCTTTTAATGCGTCAAAGAAGTGACCCAATCTGAGCCTTTAGCCATTTTGCCTGGTTCAGACTTGACAGGAATGGAGAAGGCTCAATCACCAGCCAGGCCTGGGCTGGCCCTGGGGCTCTAGATCTGAGTGGGAACTCGGGGTGTGCCCAGGGAGCTGAGGGGGGTCCCCTGCCCAGCAGAGGCCCTGCAATAGCGTCCTCCTGCTCTGGTCTCTCCTGGCCACCCCGCTGAGCCCCGCACTGATGAGGCCCAGCCCTGTCCCCTCCTGTCTGACACCCACTCCAGCTGCCTTGCTGGGTCAGCTGGGCTCTCTCCAATCTGACCTCCACCAAGCAGCCTCAGACCTGACCTTGTCGCTGCTGTTCGGCTCCCAGTCTCTTGAGAGTGGTGCCACCCTGCTAAGGGGTCCTCCCTCTTCTGGCACTGCCACACCCATCTTGGACCCTGCTCTGACCACAGAGCAAGAACATGTGCTTCACGAGCTGTGCCTGTGCCTGGTCATGCCATGTCTCCCAGCCTTTGCACGTGTAGCGCCTGGCATAGAGCAGTCTAATGTTTGTTGAATAAAGGAAAGAAGGCAGAGTATTCCCAGAGGACCCACGGCGAGGTTACTGCAGCTTCAGATCCAGGAAACTGGACTGGTTTTTAACATGTATATTCCCAGCAAATTTGCAAATGAGTAGTTGAAAACCTTTCTTTGGTGAAAGGAAGACATACCTACCCACGTATCTCCTCCACCCAGGCTGCAGCCCACACTTACCCTCCTACACACGCACCAGTGGAAAACCAGCCAGTCCAGGGCCCTATTTTACCCAAAGAGGTTAGATGCAAATCTAGTGTGTGCAGAAGAGAGCGCCACACCCTTGGCCTGGGGGGCTGAGAGGACAGAGGAGCACAGGCTCCCTCCCGGCAGCCAGCCTGCATGTGGAAAACAGCTCTGCACTTGGCTGGGTGACCACTGGCTCATCTGGAAAATGGGGAAAAGCCACCTCCCTCCCAGGTCGTGTCAAAGCCCGAGTAAGTAGAAATCTGTCCAGTGCAGCCCTCAGTAGGTGTCCAGCAAGACAGCAGGGCCGAGGCTACAGGACTCGGGGCTCCTGGTAGGGACCCTCAGACCCACAAGATCTCATCCAGTCCTGTTGAACCTGAGCAGGCAGAGCGCTAATGAGTCTCATTTTGCAGAATGGCCATCTGAGAGCAGGAGACCAGACAGGGAGGACCAGCTGAGGGACTCAGCTGGGAACCCCTGGCCCATCTCCTCCCCTGGAGCTTCCCACCTACACCGCTTCAGTCACCAGCCTGGCCCTGGACCATGCTCAATGCAAGCACAACCCAGCAGGAAGAGCCCTAAACTTGCAGCCAGACAGACCTAGCTTCCAGACCCAGCTCTGCCACTGCTGTGTGACCGCAGACCAGTCGCCTAACCTCTCTGAGCCTTGTTGATGCATCTCAGAAATAGCACTACCTCCAGGACTGCTAAAAGGATTAAAAGATACACTGTTGCCTATTTTCTGCTACCTAGCAGGGGCTCCTTAAAGTTGGCTAACAGAATCAACAGACTCAAGAGAGGAGACCAGGAGCAGCCAGCGTCTGCTCACACTCCACAGTGGATCAGCAAGTTCCTGCCTCTCTAGAGGTAACTTGACAATAGCTATCTATCAAAGTCACACATGCAGGTAACCTCATACCCCTGCATGTACCTGACAGTCTTCAAAAGATTAAGCAATGGATCTGAGGTGCTGCTGTGCAAAGATCTATAAGAAACCTGGCTACAGGAACCACGCACGGAGATAACAGTCTGTAACTGCTCCCGCCTGCACAAAAACAAAGGCCAAACACTTCCACAAACAGACAAACACTTCCATAGGCATAGACTATATGCATAGACCACGTTTCCAAGGAGAAGCGAGATTAGTAAAAAGGAAGGGAAGGGGGGTGTCCATGGAACAGAGGTGGGAGGGACACTAAATTTTTATCATGTTTCTTTTTTTGGCAGCTGGAGGTTGTGGGGATCTGAACCCTTGACCTCGGTGTTGTAACACCGCCCTCTAACCAACTGCTCTAACCAGTCAGCCCTACATATGCCTTTGTGACCTTGAAATTTTACTATCATGCATGTGGCTGCCAGCACCAATTCAAAAATAAAGCACAAATCAATGTTAATAACTTGAATTTGTCTAAAATGGAGATTTGTCTCGAGGTGTACTTCAGGAAGCTCAGAGCACACACCCGCTCCCACCTTCCCTCCCTTCCCACCATCTCCCCACCCAGCCAGGAAAGTCCCAACTCTGCACCCCTCCATTAGGAACCCGCAGATGCCCAAAACAGCCTGTTTTGGGGGTGGGCAGGGTTTACTTTTTATAAGTGACAGAGAGATAACTGGGAAAAAGGAAGAGAGAGGAAGAGAAGGGAAAAAAGGAGGGAGAGGGAGAGGCTGAGAAAGGCAGGAATTTCTCTGGCAAAAAGTTGGAAATTCACCTGTGGGTGTGGGAGAGATGTCCAGTAATGTGGAAAGTGGCCACTCGGAATGGACCCCTGGGGGCACAGGCACCCAGTCCTGCCCACCTACCTGCACTGCCGCCCTCCCACCTTGAACCTGAGCCCAGGTGCTGGCCTGATGCATTTGAACCCAGGTGCGGACAGAGCCAACCACTGGGGTCCGGTGGGCCAGGGCACAAAGTCCTCCCATTCCCACCGATCTCCTGGCTTGCTGTGACTTCGGTAAGGGCTGTCCCCTCTGGGACCTTTGCTTGATGCTCTTGGAGACTCCACTTCCTTTTTATCTGCATCTACTGAGTCTAACCCTTCCCCAGGAGAAGAGCACTTGCCCCATTTCACAGACGGGGGACCTGGGAGGGCTCAGAAGTCTCTTGGCCGTGCAATCATGCCACCTGCAGCCTCCAAAAATACATTGCCCAGTTCCAGCATGTGGGTTGATACACACGGGGTTCTCTTTACTCAGGAAAAAAATCAGGAACGCAGCTTTGGCCAAAGAAAGAAGTCTCATCCTGAGGCCTAAAACGCAAAACAGCCAGCTGGCCCTGAGCTCAAGGCAGATGTGACCTGCCGGGCCCTGCCTGTAACGCAGTCGCCGCCCGCCAAGTGCGTGATGGGGGAGGCTGCACGACAAGGATTGTGAACCATGGATGTGCGCGTGCAGCACTTTACAGGTTTATCCCCATGGGGGGCACATTATCCCCATACATCCCCGGGGTCACGAGCTGCACTGCTGGACAGGGACGCACCCCAGCCCTCCCCCTGTGCTTCTCCTCCAGGCCCGTGCCACGCCCAGCGCCCTCAGCTCTGGGCTCCTCTTTCGGGCCTCCAGGCCTCTGCACATGCTTTCCTCCCGGACTGTGGCTCCCCCAAACTTGGGCTCCAAAGCCGCCTCCACTGAAAGCTGAGGAAGTTCTCAGTCCCACCAGCTGCCCTGATTTCAAGCAGCTTTGGCAGAGTTGGGGACCTGGCTCTGCAGCCAGCCTGCTCAGCCTCAGCTGCATGCAGACCGCCCATGGGAAAGCTAGCTAATGTCCCTGTGCCTCAGTTTCCTCCTCTGCAAAATCTACCTCCTGGGGTTGCATGAGGATTCATCAGGTCGACATTATCCAGGTAGAGCACTCATGAGTGAGACTCAATATACCAGGTATCATTTTTTAATACAGAAAATCAGAAACGACCTCAATGGCCATCAACAAGGAAATCATTAAACCGGCTCCAGCGCATCCTGACTGTGAGGGGAGTGAGGCAGGTTGCTGGGTGACGAGACCAAGACGAGGAACAGCCATTCTTCAGTGATGCCGTTTATGCAAATGTTTACCTTTCGCTGTCCATGTATGTGTGCATTATACATGAATGGAAACACATGAAAGAAGGATCTGGAAGGAAACTAACAGTGGTTACCTTTGAAGAGGTCAATGGGATGGATGGGGTGGTTGGCAAGAGATGGGGGAACAGATGTGAGCTTTGATCTACAATTTTGATTTTGACAGAGAGTATGTAAGTACTGATATAATTAAATGTGTCATCCCTCACCCCAACCCGCAGCAATCAATCTGTCTGTTGACTTATTGGGAGGCCTGTGCTGTGTGCTCCTGGCCCCTTCACCTCTGATACACTCATTTCCTCAGTCACCCCCAGGAATAACAATATGACCCACACGCAGGGCTGTGCAGAGGGTTAAACGAGATTTCATTGGGAGGCCTGTGCTGTGTGCTCCTGGCCCCTTCACCTCTGATACACTCATTTCCTCAGCCACCCCCAGGAATAACAATATGACCCACACGCAGGGCTGTGCAGAGGGTTAAACGAGATTTCAAACCCTGAGATGCTGCAGAAACCCTCAAAGCCTTACAGAGGCAAGACCTAGAGAAACAGTGACTTTCAAATCCCCAATCTTACTTCAGCCACGAGTGGCCCCTCAGAAGCCAGCACAGAGATGCAGACATGCCCAGAGGGAGAAGGAGTCTGTTTCCTTTTTGCCAGGCCTGTTACTGACCGAGGGCTCCCGTGTTAGGGTTAACAGCCCCTTAGCAGAGAAAGCAAACCCAACCCCGCAGCCTGCTGCAGAGCCACCCCCACAGCACTCTTATGGGGACTGGCTCTGCCGAGGGGCACTCTACCTGCTGGCCCCTGGGTTCTGGTCCAGCTCGCTGGCTGTGTGACTTTGGACAAATTCTTAGCCTCTCTGGGCCCCTAACTCCTTATTTGCAAAACAACAGTTAGGGGAGAGATTTTCTTGTGTTTCCTTTCCTGCTCAAACGTTTCTAAAAATACTCCAATCTGTACAGGAAATGTAACGGAGTAATCATTCTCTTGACTGAGTCTGAAATGACCCCAAAAAGGGGAACTCTGTGCTCTTCTATCACATTAGAGAAAGACAGAGTGCCAAGGCACCACCTGGGGCTGCAGTTTTTAAGTTTCAAAAGCATGTACTTAAAAGAAGTTCTGTAATGTTTGGGCCTGAGAATAAGCGAAGGACAGTGCCCTGCTGGGTGGGCCCAGGGAGGCAGACGTGGCCCTTGCGGTCTTGGTCCTTCCAGTTTTTAGGTCTCCCCTTTTACCCCTTTGGCACCTCGACCCCTCCTTTACAGCCTGCCTCTGCCTCGAGCACAACCCAGCAGGCATGGAGGACCTGTTTCTTCCTTCAGGCCAGGCCAGAAGTCACTTCCTCCCCACCCTCCCCACGACAGAATTAACTGCTCCTCATCTGTGTTGTCCCAGCACCTTGGGTAAACAGACCTGGATTGGGCACTTAGCCCATCATGGTCTCATTAAATGTTTACCTGTCTGTCTGCCCCAGCCAGCTGGGAGCCTGTGCAGCCCGGCACAGAGCGGGGACCCAGTGAAATCGGGTGATGGGACACGGACAGCCCAAGGGGGACCAGATAGTTCATTGCAGAATAGAGGAATGAGGGATGGGGCTAAATAGGTGCTGGGCTCACAGTGGCAGGCAGCTCCTGGTTGGGGGACCCCAGAATGGACGCACACCCTTGCTGGTGTCACCTTCTGTAAAAAGGGCAGGAGGGAGAGCCCCACGGGTAAGTGCAGCCGAAAGAAGCAGGTGAGATGCTGCATGCACAGTATACAGTAAGTGCTCACTGATGAGCAGCTATCATTGAGTGAGCCTGCAGCTCAGAAGAGAGAGGTGCTGACTCATGATGACCATCTCCTGTAGGAGGCACAGATTTCTCTTCCTCACGCACCCAGTCAGGCAGAAGCCTTTGCCCTCCCCTTGAGGAGAGCCTCTTCTTAGCTCCAGGCTACACACACACAATCAATGTCATCTCTTGGGGGAAAAAATCATTCCAAAGCCTCCCCAAACAACCAGGTGGGCTTCTCCCTTCCTGCACTCCCTCTCAGTCTGGGTAAGCGGGTGCATGATTCTCCCACCCCCAGAAAAACAGGCTTACTACGCAGTGCCTGGCGAGGCCAGTGGGTGTTTTGTATTGTCACATTCTAATATTGACACTAGGAAAATCAGCTGCCCGCCCTGTGGCCGCCCTGTGCCCTGGCCACCACACCTGCCCCTCTCCTGCCAGCCTCGGGGCCAGCGAGGAATCTGGGGCCATGGACTTATTTGCTCAGTCTGTGTTTCTTCCAGGGCCCAGCCCAGACCAACCAGGGGCAGGACAAAGAGGGGACAAGGAAGCAGCCACATGTCCAGTCCAGACCCACTGCTGGCTTCCTGGTGGTCTCCGACAACAAAGCCTGAGTGTGCAAGAACTTCCTCCATAGCACTTGGAACTGTTCTGCACAGAGAAAAATAGCTGTTGGACTCTTGTGGGTCCACGGCCGGGGAAGCAAGAAGCCACTATCTGTCTACCAACTTCATAGGTTCACTAAAAACAGGATGCTTTCCAGGGAGGGGAACAGCACCGGCCGCGGTGCTGTGAGCTCCAGGACTCACTGGCAAACCGACTGCCCCTTCCGTTTATTTGAGTGAGCCCATGAGAAGTGAGAACATGGATTGTTAGCAGTGGCTTCTGGTTTCTTTGCAGCTCAGTGAATCCAGGTATCATTTTATTTTCTCCTTTTTGGCAGCTGGCCAGTATGGGGATCTGAACCCTCAAAGTTATCATTTTAATATGATACCTACTAAGCACCTAAAACTTACAATAAAGAACATCAGTGCAACCTCTCTGTACAGCTTTAGAGTTGTTTTGATGCCCAGGTTGTGACAGGCACAAGGATCTGCCGTGTGACACTCCTTTCAGGGCCGGCCCGTGGCTCACTCGGGAGAGTGCGGTGCTGATAACACCAAGGCCACGGGTTC
>NW_007727821.1:23662-25834 GCF_000696425.1 Galeopterus variegatus | reverse complement strand
GCTCACTGGCTGAGCGTGGTGCTGACAACACCAAGTCAAGGGTTAAGACCCTTACCGGTCATCTTTTAAAAAAAAAAAAAAAAGACACTCCTTTCCTCATGGAACTAGCAAATGCACAAGATAACTTCAGACAGGGCTGGCTGGTCAGCTCGGTGGGTTAGAGCGTGGTGCTGATAACACCGAGCTTGAGGGTTCCCTTCCTGTACGAACCAGCCGCCAAAAAAAAAAAAAAATCTCAGTGTCCTGAAGATGGCAAAACAAGGTCTTAGGACAGAGGAACTGGAGGAGGGTAGTCAGGGAAGACTTCTCCGGGGAGGTGGCAATTGAAGCAAAGGAAGAAAAGCTAGACGCTCACAGAGACTGGGCAAAGTGCGTCACCCCAGCGACCTGTCCTAGCCTCATACTATCCCATGGGAGGCCTCATAGTATCCCTGGTACGTAGGGAAATGTCCCTGCTGAGACTGTCCCTATCAAAAAAACAAAAAGATCAACCGGAAAACATCTTCAAAGTCTGGTGAAATGAGTTAGCCGCCAAGGGCAAGAGACGTTCTGAGTTTTCAAGCACCAGCTGAAAGCCCACACCCTGCAAGCCAGTCTTCCCAGACACTTTAGGCATTTTCAACCAAAAACAAGCAAAACAAAGAAAACCTGTAACACCTAACCCTGACTAGGCTGCGGATAAGCCACCGCTAAGTCAGCCGGTGAGACAGGCCTGTCACCTTGAGGTTCAGAGTGAGGACAGGGAGAAGAGTGGAGAGGAGACGGGGCAGCAGCACCACTGAGCACGGGTGGCACATCTGCCCCTGCCTGCCCGGGACGGGGCCGCTGGAACCCAGCGCAAGGACTCGTCTCTGCCTTTCCTTGGAGGACTGGGGGCCCAGCTACTGCCTCAGACATCCACTCAGGGAACAACTGCGAAACAGTAACAATTAACAACAACAACGTGCCACTGCTGAGAACTTTTCCAAGTGCCAGCTTGAGAACTGAGCACTTTCCAAGCACCCCTAAGGCATGCCCAACTTGCAGAAGTGAGGGTGAGTGTCAGCTCTAGGGAAGCCACTCACAGCCCCCAGCACCTGGGCAGGCATCCCTCACATCTGGCCGAAAACCCCCTCGGAGACTCATGTTACAGAATGAGCAGACTGGGGCTCCCAGGGATGCAGCAGCCTGTCCCAGGCCGCGGGGCTGGAAGCGGCTGCGTGGAGCGATGCCGGCCTGGCGTCCAGCACGGGCCTTAGCCAGACGGCCGCATTCGGTGCCTCCCGGACTCAAGCCTCAGTTTCTCCACGTGTGAAATGCGGCCTCAGTGCCGCCCGGACTGTCCCCTCCCTGCCGTGGGAATGTGAGGCTGACACCAGCCCTTCCTGGGGAGCTGGAGCTCCCAGGCCGTTCTGTGACAACAGCAGCAACAACAGCAACGTTGCAACAAAAATGCTGCAGCAGCAGCAGCAGCAGCAGCAGCAGCAGCAGCAGCAGCAGCAGCAGCAGCAGCAGCAGCAGCAGCAGCAGCAGCAGCAGCAGCAGCAGCAGCAGCAGCAGCAGCAGCAGCAGCAGCAGCAGCAGCAGCAGCAGCAGCAGCAGCAGCAGCAGCAGCAACAACAACAACAACAACAACAACAACAACAACAACAACGTTAAAACGAAAATGTTACAGCAGCAGCAGAAGCAGCAGCAGCAGCAGCAACAGCAACAACGTTACAACAAAAATGTAACAGAAGCAGCAGCAGCAACAACAACAACAACAAACAACAACAACAACGTTACGACAAAAACGTTACAGCAGCAGCAGCGGCGACAACAACAACAACGTCCCGCCCACGGCACGGCGTGGCTCATTCTAGGACAGCAGTGAACGGTTTACTAAGCGTCGGCCTCCAGGAGGCCAGAGCGCGACCACCAGAGTGACAAGCCCGACCCTCCCGGGGCTGGTGACGGCCGCCCCAGCAGGCGGCGGGACCCCGTCCCGGGTCACCGGAGGGAGCGCGCCGGCCCCAGGGCTCCGGATTCACCCAACAGGACCCGGGCGCCGCGGTTCGAGCCCCGGCCCGGCGGGCGGCCGTGCGGGGACCCGGCGGGCTGGGGCGTGTGGCCGCGTGCACGGTCCCGTCAGGACTTTCTCCGCGTCGCGTACAGAGCCTCCCCCGCCCTCCGTCGATAAGAAACCTGGCTACA
>NW_007727821.1:13355-22681 GCF_000696425.1 Galeopterus variegatus | reverse complement strand
GGTCGTCCCGCGCGCGGCTGCTGCACCGGCGCCGGCACCGGCGTGCACGCGGTCGGCTCCCAGGAGCATTACCGGATGGGTCCAGGGCCGAATCGGAGTGTGTGATCCCAGCTCTTCATCCGAATTGCTTCGCTTCGTCCTCACAGTACTCTCAAGGGCTCGCTGCTTTTTTCATGCCCATTTTACCCACGTGGAAACTGAGGCTCAGAGAGGACGAAATGACTTGTTAAATGGCAGCGTGAACCCAGCATTCCAAACCTGGGGCCCTCTAGGCTGGCAGCTTTGGGGGTTAGGTATTTACAAACCTGTGTCACGAACGTGAAAACTGAGGTTCGCCCCAGGGCCCAGCCAGACGGTCCCTACAGCCCCCGGGAGGAAGGAGAAACCAGAAAGGGCCCAGGCAGGGTGGGTGGGACCCAAACCCCCAAACCCGGGAGCGCAGGGGCGTGTTGGGGGTGGAGGAAGGCGGAGATGCCTGCGGGGATAACAAAGTAACAATGTCCCGGGGCACCGCAAAGCTTGTTTACCTCAGTCCTGCTCCTGTCTGAGGGCAGAGGAGGGGCAGGGTCCAGAGGGGGCTCCCTCCACCTAGTTCTGGTGTTGGCTACCTCTTCGGTACCCGCACCTTGTAATTCTCTTCCCCGGAGTGAGGTCAGTGTTACCCACTTCTCCCTCAGTGTTCTCATCTGTGAAATGGGATGACAGCAGGTACCCTGATGGGCTGTTGGGAGGATTAGAGGAGATGAAGTTTGATAAACTCAGGCAGAGGGTAACCTCCCTCAGGGCTCTTTGTCTGCTTTTGTAGTCCTTTGAGGGCCCCCAAATTACATCAGCTCCAAGCCCTACAAAGCCTGGCTGGCCCTGACTGTTGCTGAGAGCCACAGGGTGCCTTACAGTCAGGAGTGGGGGGCCCTAGGTAACAAGGGCCTTCCTCCAAAAGCATTTTGCAGATGAAGAGATTGAGACTCAGAGAAGCAATGACACAGGGTCTCAGGGGCCAGTGAGACCTGGTGTGTGTGAGATGCTTGCAGAGGCTGAAAAGGCGGGTGCCAGGCACATGGTAGACATTCAATAAACTTTAGCAGAACAGAGGGAGGAAGGACTGTTTGGGGACAGGGGGAGGAGTGGGTGAAAATATCTACCTTGAAAGTTCCCATGATAATATGCTGATCAAATGGAGGAAGAGGAGGAAAATCTATTCGGACAAGATTACCCAGCCCCAGCCCCCAAAAACACAAACAAAGAAGGCCTTCACTTCCTACTTGTCCAAAATAGGCCCTGGGTGAGATGGCAAATGATAATAATAGTAGCAATAATGACGGTGGCTGCCACCATCCGTTCAGGTCCCCCAGACCCAGGGCTAAACACTTTCTCTTCTGTTATCTCTTGTGGTCCTAACAACAAACTGCCACGAGGGGCAGAAATGGCCATCCCTGTGTTACACGCACTAGAACACTCACAAGAGGTCCTTGCACAGGCAAGAGAGAACTGTGGCCCCGTTTTACAGATGAGGAAATGGAGGCTGTGAAAAGGGAGGCTACTCCAGAGGCCACCCAGCCCGTGGGCAGCCGAGGCAGATTCAAGCCCAGGTCTTTTCTCTTCTCCAGCAGTGCCCTTTCCATCCCTCCACAGGTGGCTCCCAAACCTCCTGGGCCTCAGTTTCCTCACCTCTGTGAGGACTGCTGGCCTGTCCTGGGGCCATTGGGCTGTGGATCCTGCTCTCTGAGAGACCGCAGTGGCCCCGTGGGGCAGCCCCTTTCTTCCCTGGAGACCTCAGTCCAGAGGAGCTGCCTCCAGTACCTCCCCCAGCTCCAGCAGGTCCCCTCCTGCTGTGGCCAGGAGCACTCCTATCTGTTGATCAAGGCTCTGTTTGCCCAGCAGACCCTCTGGCACCAACTTCTGGTTGAGTTTTGTCCTTGATCTGACTTTTCTTTGATCATTCATTTAACAAATATTGATCAACACCTACCATATGCTGGGCAGGGTGGTGGGTGACGGGGTCTAGAGGTGACACATTCTAGTAGAGGGCCCACATGCAGGAGGTGGCAAGTGGAGAGTGGGGGTTGGGGGGGTCCTTAGCCAGGGTGGTTGGGGAGGACTCGGTGAGGGGTGACCTTTGTGCAGACATGACGGAAGTGAGGACATAGGCCTTTCCGGGAGGCAGGAGCAGGGCAGGAAGGGCTGGCCAGGCATGCTTGCCAAGTGCTGGCCCAGCATCTGGGCCCCCACCTGGGGGAACCAGGAGCCAGTGCAGGTTTTAAGTGGCCCTGTTTTTCTACTTGCCATCCCAGACTTTTGTCTCCCGCTTTGGGGTGACACCTTATCCAAAAAATCCTCCAGCTTTGGGAGAGGCTTTGTAATACCAGGAGGGACCCACCAAAGGGCTTTGCTTTTCTCTCCTAAGTAGGACCCGAGCTCCCTGCCAGGAGCTGAGCAGCCAGGAAGGCCAGCACCTCGCAGTGGCAATTCACCTGCACCAGTGCAATGGTCACCTTGTGGGGGTGGAGGCCATCAACAGCCTAGTGGGCTGGGTGTATTGCCCGCGTGACTTCATGTACCCCTCAGTACCCGGCAGAGTAGGTCTCCCCATTGTACAGATGAGGAAACTGAGCCTCAGAGAGGGAATCTAACCAGTCCAAGGCCACACAGCCAAGAGGCTGGAGGGCTGGGATTTGAGCCCAGGTGTCCCTGTTCTGTCGACCTGGGGATCTGTAGGTAGGCTGCAGGAAGTCTGTGAGTTCCCTAAAGTGAAGCAAAATTGCAGTTGGGGTATAACCCTTTCCTGGGGCGGGGAACCCGTCACCTGGTGGGTGAGGGCCGGGACTCTGCAGTCACCCAGCCCTGACATTGAAGGCTGACTCTGCTGCCTATACCTTGTGCTGCCTTGGGCAAGAGCTTGGGCTTCTCTGAGCCTCGGTTTCCTCACCTCCCAGGGCTGTCGTAAGGATGAAAGCACACGAAGCCTTCAGAGTGGTGTCTGGCACACCATAGGTGGCCAATAAATGCAGGGAATATTGTTGTAGGAGTCGGTCGAGAACTGGTGAAGAGTTTAAGATGTTCACAAAAGAAACTGTCTTGGAGATGCATGATCTATTCAATGAAATGACACGCTTTATAAATCAGTGTGTCCAGTATAGTCCCATATTTTTTAAAAACCCATACATAAAGGTCTAGACGGAAACACAGCACAGGCCCAGCCCTCTGCCCTCCCTCTTTGGTGCCCACAGAGGACCCTAGCTACCTGGCTGCTCTCTGTCCCTGAGTACACATAGGGAGGACCAGGTACAGGACACGGCCACAAACTGAATGACCGGGCTCAGGCGTCACCCTGACTACCCTCCCAGAGCCTGGCAGTGGCCAGAGGACTGAGGTCCCTTCAGAGGGGCATCTACAGGGGTCCCCTTCCTCCCAGGCCCTGCAGGGGTTGACAGGTTAGGCTCCAATTTCTTAACCCGTGGCCTAGGGCCAGAGGGTGGAGAGAAACTAGTCAAATAGGACCCCTCCTTTCGAGGCCCCATCAACAGGCTCCGCAGATGTCATCTGCTGTGTCCTCTGCCTGCTCTTCATTTTGGGTTTCTTTTGGGGTTAGTCATAGTGGGGATTGTGGCCTGGGTGTAAGGAGACCCCCAGCAAGTCCTCTGCCCCAGAAGCTCTCCCGGCACCTAGTGCGGGATGGAGAGCACAAGGGCAGGAGAAGGGGTGGGGTGGCAGGGGGTCCCCCAGCTCAGGCTCATGCTCTTCCACACCCTGCTGTTCCCACCCCACCCTTGGCCTCCCTGAATCCCACCACTCCAGGCTGCGTTGAGAACCCTCCATCGCCAGACAGCTGGCTTCTGAGTGTCCCAGAACCGGGAGGCAGTGTGCAGTCATGGTTAAGTGCATGGGTTTTAGAGTTCAGGGACTGGTGTTTGGATCCCCAGTTGGGCTAAATTTTGGTTGTGTGACCTTGGGCAAAGCCTGTGTGAGCTTTGATTTCCTCATCTGAAATAAAGGAGGATTCCAGAAGCAATGACATCAGTCCCCCCATGCAGGAAATGTTCCATTAATAATAAAACCTCTAACATTTGTACAGCATTTACTATGTCCCAGGCAGGCAGTATACTTCACATACATAACTCATTTAAACCCCCTGAGATTTCGGATCCCCATACCGGCCAGCTGCCCCCAAAAATCAAATAAATAAATAAATATATATATATACATAAATAAGAAAATACAGCACAGAAAAATGGGAATGGGGTCATCGCTGGGCATAAGGATCATAGGTGGTTTCGTTTTCTGCCCTGTGTTTTTTTGTATTTTCCAGATTTTCTATATAAGCATGTATTAACTTGATCGTCAGAAAAAAATTGTTTGTTTGCTTTTTAAGGAACAGGAAGAAAACTACATTTTGTCTTGGCTCAGGCTGGAGCTAGGCCAGAGACAATGGCAAATTCCTGCTTTCAAGTCAGAGGCGACACAGGAACAGACAGAAAGTGAGTGGGGCCTCATGAGAGGACAAACGGAGAGCCAGGCTCTCAGAGAGGACACAGACATACCAGGGAAGGCTTCACAGAGGAGGAGGTATTTGAAGGGAACTTGGAGAAGAACAGAAAGGTAAATGTGGCCTAATTGTCCCGTGGGTACTGGGGAGCCATGAAAAGGCTTTGAGCAGGAGAGGGACTAGATGTTCAAGAGCTGCAATCTGGCAGCCATGTGGAGGGATATTGCAGGGGAATGATGCCCATAATCTCTGAGATGCCCAGGGCTCCTGAACGAGGGCATCACAGCCTCCATCCAACTGGTAGGCGTGCCCTCCCCACCCCCCTGCATTGGCCAGCAGCACCTCCGTCACTTTGCATCCTGCACATTTGGCCTGCACTGACCTCCACAGTTAGTGAGGCCCTGTGGACGGGCATTGTGCAATCTCTAGGAACTTTATTACCTTCTCATTTTAGAGGTGAGGTGAGGAGACTGAGGCCCAGAGAGGCAAACAGAGCTGCAGGGCAGAGGGCGTGGGTGCTGCAGGCTTTGCACCGGTTGTTTCCTCTGCCTGGATTGCTCTTCCACCAGATGTGCAAGTTCATCCTCTCACCCCCTTAAGCCTTGGTGCAAATGTCACCTCCCTTGACAGTCCTATTTAATACTGCAGTCCCCAGATCCCTGGAGTTCTTTGTTACCTTGCCCTGCTCTGTCACCTTCTCCCACACTCCACCACGTATGTGTGTGTTTGTTTATTGTCTGTCCCCCCCCACCAGCTGGCACGTCAGCTCCACAAGGGCAGGACCTTCATCTACTCGTTTTTCCTCCGATCCCTGTGGTATCCCCAGAGCCCAGAACAGTGCCTGACACGTAGCAGGCACTCAAAAACTGTGTGTTAGGAAGGAATAAAATACTAATGACTGGAAAGTGAATAAAATGATCTTCCCCTTCAGGAATAACTATAGAGATGTAATTGTGAACATTGATAAGCTGTCCCTGGCACCACCTGGGAACATCTCCAGAGTTCGTGGTAACTGAGGAAGGGCAGGGGTGGGGTCATGGCCTTGGGCCTTTCCTCTACCTGGGAACCCGTGGGTACACTGGCTCTTCACAAGGACACAGACCTACTGTTCACCATCACGTCTCCAGCACGTGGGACAGTGATGGGCACCGAGTAGGTGTCCAGTAAAAGCTGGTAAAATGAACACACGAATAAATGAATCTTCCTGGGAAGTAATTTGACAATTTGTAACAAAAAATTTAGGAATGTGCATTCCTTTGGGGCCAACAATCCCATTTTCAGGAATTTTCTTGCCAATATCATCAAGCTAGTGTGCACAGATATTGCACACCGGTGTCCATTCTCTCACGCATTCGTTTGGCAATATTTGTTGAGTGCCCACTGAGTGTTTGGGAGACAGCAGTGGACGGACAATTTTCCTGCTCTTGTGAAGCGGATTGTCTAGAAAGCAAGAGAGAAGGATGAATAAGAGAAAAGCAAATGGGGAAAGCAACGTACATATTCTTCAACAGGGACTAGACCGTGCTGTACCAGCAGCCATTAAAGGTCCAGGGCAGGTCTACGTGTGCTGACCCGGAGGACGTCGCCACCTGTGCTATGTGAAATGGGAGAAAAGGTCATAGAATAATCAGTATAATATGAGTTAATTCAAGTTGAAAAATATTTTCATTTGCCTTGAAAAACCTGTACCTTACACACTAGTAGATTAAGCGTGGTTTTGGACCCCCATACCAGCCGGTCACAAAAAAAGAAAAGAAAAGAATGGTTAATAGGGGTGAATATTATTAAATGGTCTTTTCTTTCTCTTGTACATTGTTTGCAGTTTTTACAATGAACATTTATTATGTTTCTAGACAATAAAACAATAGCTCTTTTTTACAGACATATTCAATGGCAGAAGCCAGACACAAGAGAAAACATACTGTAATTCCATTTATAAAAAGTTTAAAACCAGGCAAAACAAATCTATGGCATTAGAGGTGATGACAGTGGCTACCTCTTGCAGGTGGGGTGGGTGTTGCCTGGGAAGGGGCATGAGGGAACTTTCTGGGCTGATGTGGAAGGTGGTCACAGGGGTACGCACACATGTAAACATGCACTGAGCTGAATGCTTAAGATTTGTGCACTTTTTGGTATGTAAATTAAAATAATACTAAAAAATAAAAACAAAGCACAGTGGATCAGACTTGAAATAGCCAAGAGCAAGGATTTTGATCAAGATCCAGATTTACAGCTGCCAGGGGTATTTGGCAGGCTGAGTCCATGGTGGGACCGGAGAGGCCAGCTTTGTTGGCGACAAGAAAAATGTCATAATTGAAAATAGCACCAGCACATTTCAGAGCCGATTACAGAAGCTCAAACAGCCAGGCCACTCAGCTCAGTGCCACAGCAATTTAACAGACACGCATTCGGGCCAAAAAACCAAGTGGCCAGTGTGACTAAAATAACCTAATCTCGTGTGGCCTGTCAAGGGGATGGAGAACAGGCCTCCATTCTGTAAGACAATTCCAGGAATCCAAGGTTGGGGAGGAGGTGATACCAGCTCCCCGCAGCATTGTGGAGGCCTTGGGCAGCAGGCTGTGGGCATCCTGCAGCAATGGCCACTGCTGTTGCCTGCCAGGAGCAGGCTTGAGGCCCCAGGTTATCAAGTCAGGTCTGGTGGGAGGGTCCAGGCCCACATGGTGCAGGCAGGAAGGAGCTCCAGTCCTGCAGAATCTCCTCTTGCCCAGAAATAACATCCTTTCTGACAGCTGAGCTTATCTGAATGATAGCATATTTTTTTCAAAATAATAACAGCCCTGGCAGCTCATGTGCTCAACACGCGCATACTCAACAAGGAAGGGTGGCCTTGGGGTTAGCGGCCACTGCCGGTCACACCTCTGCTTTTGGTGCAGCTGGGAAGTACCTCTTGTGACCAGGCCTCCCCTGGCCCACCATCCCTGAGAGTGCAGGGCCCGCACACCAGGCCGGTGTGCACTTCGCTTCCCTGTGCCCCAAACGACGGGCCCTCCAGAGACGTGCTTCCAAATGAGCGACTTCCCCCTTCACCAGCCCTTGTCATCCTCACAGCACGCTTATGAGATAGGCACTGCTGTGCCCACTTTACAGGGGCGGACACTGAGGCCAGGCAGGTGAAGTGGTGCCCCCAAGGTCCCATGGGGGGCAGGCCCAGTTTCTCGTTCCAGGCCCTTGGGTCTCCCTTCTCGTGACCATCTCAAACTCCTCTTCTGCCTCAAAGAATGAGGAAGACCCAGGGAGACCGCAGCATTTTGGGATTTTTCCTCTCATAGGAAATATTTTCTTTTTACTGAAAGTTCGCAGTCATGCCCTTTTTTTCTGAAGAGGTTTCTATGTTATATGTCCCCACTCATGCAAATAAAAGCAGCAATGATGCTGCCCAGCATTTAAGCCTTTGGTGACGCAGGGCGGGCAGGTAGTGCAAGCCCCACCTGCGTGTGCACCTGTGCTGGGGTACACATGGACACACCTTTTAGGATGACAGCTTGGTGACTATCTCAAAACATTTAGGATGTGCACATTCCTTGACCCAGATATTTCACTTAAGGACATTCCGGGGCCAACACAGGACATTAAGGAATCAGTGGGCAGGGAAGTTTGAAAGTCCAACTGTTGGTGTTTGACAGAAAAGCCCAGTCTGGCTCCTTGTCCAGGAAGGAAGGGAGCTGCCAGCCAAGCCAGGCTGCAGCCGTGAGCCAAGGGAGCTGCAGGGGCGGTGAATTCTGGAGAGGAGGTCTGGCGCCCACCGCCTGCAAAGCACCTGCAGTGTTGGTTTCATTTCTCTTTCTCTATAACCTGGTGAAGCTCCTACTGTGAGCCCATTTCACAGATGAGAAAACTGACTTCTGAGGGTCAGCCACGCTACACAGTCTCAATTTGAACTCACGTGCATCCAGCTCCCAATTTCACAGTCAATCACTTGCTCATTCCCAAATCTTCCCCAGCATCTCCCTGAGCAGCGTGACTCTGGAGACACAGAGGGTGTCTAAAGTCCCTGCCCTCAGGGAACTCACCATGTAGAGGGGCAGTTGGAATTGGGAAAAAAAGTTGAGTCCTCCCTTTTTCCCTGGATTTTCTTTGGAGGTGGGGTTGGAGGGCTGAGAGAAGAAACAAAACCCAGGGGGCCGGCCCGTGGCTCACTTGGGAGAGTGTGGTGCTGATAACACCAAGGCCACGGGTTCGGATCCTTATATAGGGATGGCCGGTTAGCTCACTTGGGTGAGCGCGGTGCTGACAACACCCAGTCAAGGGTTAAGATCCCCGTACTAGTCATCTTTTTTAAAAAAGAAAGAAAGAAACAAAACCCCAATGCAGCCCATTTGGGACCATTCTGACCTTGGCCCAAGCGTCTGACCAGGCAGATTTTCCGTGTGGCCTGGGCCAGGCCCGTGTTGGCCCCAGACGAGCTGTGGGGCCTGGGCCTCCTCACCCTGTGCACCTGAGGTTCCTTCTGTGCCGAACAGGGATGACAGAGTCGACCTCACAGGGCCGCTGTGGGGTCATATGGGGTTACAGTGTGAACGGGTCTTGGTTCCCATTTTCCTGCCTCTCCTCTTGGGGCCGGGAGCGTAATGCATTGACCCTTCCGCAGTCTCCGTACCAACACCACCCCGCCCGCCCTCTCCTGCCCCCTCACTCTGTAAGCAGCTGCCCCAGGTGCGGTTTGGTGGAGTGAGCTGGGCAGGGCTGGAGGCGGGGACGAGGGCCCAGCCAAGCTGAGGTCCATGCACCTCCCACAGTTTGTTGTCTTGAACTCTATCTCCCCACAGCACTGCAAGGCCAGCTGCGTGATGGAGACACTGAGGCCCGGGGAGCTGGAGGGCTG
>NW_007727821.1:5660-13319 GCF_000696425.1 Galeopterus variegatus | reverse complement strand
CCCAATGCAGCCCATTTGGGACCATTCTGACCTTGGCCCAAGCGTCTGACCAGGCAGATTTTCCGTGTGGCCTGGGCCAGGCCCGTGTTGGCCCCAGACAAGCTGTGGGGCCTGGGCCTCTTCTCCCTGTGCACCTGAGGTTCCTTCTGTGCCGAACAGGGATGACAGAGTCGACCTCACAGGGCCGCTGTGGGGTCATATGGGGTTACAGTGTGAACGGGTCTTGGTTCCCATTTTCCTGCCTCTCCTCTTGGGGCCGGGAGCGTAATGCATTGACCCTTCCGCAGTCTCCGTACCAACACCACCCCGCCCGCCCTCTCCTGCCCCCTCACTCTGTAAGCAGCTGCCCCAGGTGCTGTTTGGTGGAGTGAGCTGTGCAGGGCTGGAGGCGGGGACGAGGGCCCAGCCAAGCTGAGGTCCATGCACCTCCCACAGTTTGTTGTCTTGAACTCTATCTCCCCACAGCACTGCAAGGCCAGCTGCGTGATGGAGACACTGAGGCCCGGGGAGCTGGAGGGCTGAGCTCGGTTCTGGGAAAGAGGATCAGGGAGGGATTCAGACCTCTTCTTCCTCTAGGGCCTCGCTGCATCACAGGAGGGACCCAGGGCTGCGAGCAGTCCAGGTGTCACAGCTGCGTACTCATCCCAGGGGACTGCTCTTCACTCGTCCTTTGCTGTCCTGTTGGCCACCTTCCATGGCCAGGCCTGTGTCAGTCTTGGGGGCACAGAAGCGAGCAGCTCCGGGCAGGTAGGGGAGGCAGACAGGTGACTGGCCGGTCCTATAGCTGGGCTCAGTGGTGCTTGAGCTCCTCGAGCCTCCCTTACCTGCATCCCACTTCCCAGCCTCCACTATCCACAGCCCCCACCCCACCTCCACAGCTGGCTTGCCTCCAGCTGATACAGAAGAGTCAAACACGGGGTCCCCAGACCTGGGCCAGATCCCCTCTGGCACCTGCCGGCTCCCTCTGTCTTGCAGTGGCCCAACCCCTGGTGATATGGAGGAAGATGAGACAAGAGTTTGGTTCCCGCATCTGACTGGGCTATGGCGGGGCCGGGGCAATGCAGGACCTCGGCTCCAGGGGACAATCAGCTCCATCTCCCTGGCCAGCTTTTGCTGTCTGTGCTGGGGGATGTTTAGCAGGCCGAGGGAGGGGAGGGCAGAATTTCTAAGAATCCAAGACTTGTCTGGTAGAGGTCTGGGTTCTAGTCCCTCCTCTCCTGACTCCTCAACCCAACCCCTCAGACTGGGCCTGGGGGATGAGCACACCCAGACACACGGACACTGGGCATGTGGTCCTCCTCTGAGCAGCCTCTCGTTCATTAGCAACGGATCATGATAACAGCAGAGGCTGCCCTGTGTGCCTGGCTCCATGCTGAGCTCTGCTCACCTGCATCTTCTCATTTGATCTTTACAACCGCCCCTGAAGCTGGTTCCATTATTAACACCATTTTAAAGAGGGGGAACGGGAGCAGAGAGGTCAAGTATCCCGAGTCCTAGCTTGCGGCTGGCTCTCCAGGACATAAATCGGTTCTTTTGTTATTGTTCTTTACCTTTTGCTGACTCAACTCCCACCTCCGCTTTGCCTGGTGGAGGGTCTAGACACCTGGGATCCCCAGGGCTGGGGGACCAGGGGACCAGGGGGCCTGGCTGCTTAGCATGAGGGCAAAGGGGTGAGGGTCCCTGTAGGGACAGAAATGAATGAGAAAGGAGTAGGCAGAGAAGGCAGGAGTCAAAAGCCAAGCCCCCCACGGGAGACAGCCCACCCAGCGGGCTGAGTAACAGGAAAGGACAGATCCTCAAGTCCCACCAGCTCTGAGGACAGAAGATTCTTTGCAGAGTGACACAGTAGTTGTACAGGTGTGCCCAGTTCGCACAGCAACAGGCACTCTCATGTCTGAAATGCCCTCTCAGCCTCGCAGCCCTGGTAGATTATGCCTGTCTCTGCAGGGTCAGTGAGCTACTGGGCACAGAGCTGAGATGTGGGGGAGGCGGCATGTGACCCTGGCTTGTCACTGCAGGAGGAGGCTGGGGCAGCTCCCAACAGCCCAGCCTCCTGGCCTGGCCCCCAACAGCATTCTGGGCCTCTCCGGCTGCACCTGGCCAGGTTCCTCCCTGTGCACCGGGCCCCAGACACAGATGGTGGGACGGAAAGGCAGAGGTGCTCAGGGCAACTTGCAGACCCAGGGGTGCGGGGAGGAAGCCAGCAGCGGGCTTGCGGGCTCAGAGGCCACTGTCCCGAGGTTGTGCATGCTGTGTTCCGCATCACGTAAACACACACCGCTTCCACTTTCACTTGCTTCTCGTTTCTCCTCCCCCTGGAACTTGAGCCAGGGCAGTGGGTCATCTTGTTCCCATGGGAGCCCAGCACAAAGACAATGCCTAGCGCGACAGGTGCTCACCATGGCTCCTCCAAGAGGTGAGAGACAGGGCGGCCTCTCACCTCAGCAGCCAGAGCCACGTTATTCCTGAGGGGCTCCTTCCCCTGGGGGTCTGGCTTTCTCTCTTCTCCTCCATTTCTGAGCTCATAGGGACTCCACCTTTGGTCCCAGGCCAGGCTGCCTGCCCTCTGGGCCTTAGCCTGGGGGACCAGAAATGGGCTTGACAAAGCCAGAGCCTGGGTCCCAGGTGTCCGGCCCCTCGCCGATCCTTCTAGCTGCTGAGTCAGGGCAGAGGGTGATAATGAGAGAACCTGGTTCTCTCAGCAGCACGCCCAGCCTTCTGGCCTGCAGGCGGCAGGAGGGGATGGAGGGTGCTGGAGACCCTGGTAAGTCAGGGCCTGAGGGTGGCCTGTGCCCTGAGATGCTGGAGGCTGAGGGCAGGGCAGTGCCTGGGGTAGAGCAGGGGCCAGGGTTTGTGCAGGGTGCAGAGCCTGCTGGGTGCAGCAGGAGCGTGGGTTGTTCCTGGGTGTCCATGATGGCCTCAGGGAGCAACAGGGCTGGGCGCTGGCAAAGTCCTTGAGTGTGCTTGTGGCTGGCACCTTGACAATGGCCAGCAGCAGCCTTCTGGGTGGCAGGGTGAGTGGGGCTGATGTGTCTGAGCATTCCTCACAGCTGGACTGGTGACCATGATGGGCAGTGTGGCCACGGGCAAGTTATTCAGTGCCTTCATGCTTTGGTTTCCTTATCTAAAAAGTGGGAAGGAGGCTGGCTGGTGAGCTCGGTTGGGAGAGCATGGTGCTGATAACACCCAGGTCAAAGGTTCAGATCCCCATACCAGCCAGCAGCCAAAAAAAAAATAGTAAATAAAGGAATAAAAAGTAGGGAGGGGGCTGGCCGGTTAGCTCTGTTGGTTAGACGTGGTGCTGACAACACCAAGGTCCAGGGATCAATCCCTGTACCGGCCAGCTGCCCCTCCAAAAGTATAAAAAGTGGGAGGGATATCATACCCCTCAGGATAGCTGTTGTCCGAAAAAAAAGAAAGAAAAAGAAGGAAATAAAATAACAAGGTTTGGGGAGGACATGGAGAAATTGGAACCCCCGTGTGCTGTTGCTGGAAACGTTAAATGGTGCGCTGCCTGGAAAACAGTGTGGAGGCTCCTCAAAATATTAAATACAGAGTGACCTATGACCCAGCAATTCCACTTTGGGCTGTGTACCCAAAAGAAGTGAAAACAGACTCTCAAACACATACTTTTACACCCGTGCTCTAACCAGCTGAGCTAACCTGCCCGCCCCCGACGCTCATGGTAGCATTAATCACAATAGCTGAGAGGTGGGAACGACCCGAATGTCCATTACTGATGAATGGATTTTAAAAATGTGGTATAAATGCACAGTGGAATGTTACTCAGCCTTAACAGATGGAAACCCTGTTGCAGCATGTAACAGGATGAACCTTGAGGACATTATGCTCAGTGAAAGAAGCCAGTCACAAAAAGACAAATACTGTGTGATTCTGCTTCTATGAGGTCCCTAGAGTAGTCAAATGCACAGAGACAGAAAGTAGAGTGGGGGTTGCGGGGCGGGGGGGGAAGGGAGTGGGGAGGTGGCGCTCAGTGGAGCTTCAGTTCTGCAGGAAGATAAAGTTCTGGAGGCTGGTTGCAAAACAGCATGAATATACTGAATGCTACCAAACTCTACACTTGAAAATAAAGATGATAAATCTTATGCTATGTGTATTTTACCATGATTAAAAAGCAGTGGGGCTAACACCACTAATCAGTAGGGTTCCTGTCAGGGGGATGCATTGAGGGGAATCTGGCCAGGATCTCAGGCTAGAGTCCTGCACACGTAGGACCAGCTCCACAGGGCCCTGCACTTGATTTAATGCTACTGTGGCCCGAGTGTTGGGGAGAGAAGGCAGCCAGTGAAGGTTAGGGCCAACTGCCGCCCCCAGCTCCACCACACTCCACCGTCAGAGGGGGTTCTGGGTGGCTGAGTGACCTGCCTGGGGCTCCCGGTGTGTGGGATGCAGGGAGCCAGGCCTGCACCCAAAGAGTCGATCCCACCTGCCTCTGGTTGGTCCTGGGTCCATTGGGGCCACAAGGCAGAAGGAAGGCACAAGGCTGCCCTAGTGGTGATGTGGCATTTGGAGGTGGCAGAGGTGCGGTGGAGGCCATGGGATGGGAGCAGGTTGCCCCAGGTTGAGGGGACAGAGGGGCAGGAGGCATGGGCGGGCACCAAAAGCAGAGGGGAGAGTGGCCAAAATCCTAAAGCACCTGGTATTCCCAGGCAGTCTCCCATCCAAGTACTAACCAGGCCCAACCCTGCTTAGCTTCCGAGATCAGACAAGATCAGGCATATTCAGGGTTGGTGGCTGTCCATAGGTGCCTCAAGAGCCCACACTGTGGTGGTCTGTACTGCCAATGTCCCCCAAGCACTGTTCTGCTGGCCCCTTAGCACCAAGACAGGCCAAGGGGGCCCTGGGACAGGCCTGTCAAGTGTGGGCCTATGTTAGGCCTACCCGTGGGTCCCTTGGGCAGCCAGGCCAGCCCTTAGTGGTAGGAGGCCCTTACTGGCATGCCTGGCCAGGGCCATCTTTAGTGGCAGGCCAGGGCAGAGGGGGCCCTAGGGGTAGGCCTGGACTGCTGCTAATGGCCCCCCTGGTGTGGCCTGAGCTGCACCTAAGGAAAACCTGGCTTGGCTTCACCTGGCCTGCCACTAAGGGCCCTCCTGACCTGGATGGGTCTGTCACTCTGGGCACCCCCATCTGGTGCCTGTGATAGGATTTGACCAATGAACATGCTCCAAGAAGAGACCAGCTGAGCATGTGGAAGACTTTGTTACACAACTGGGAACCACACTTTTTATTGAATATTCATTAGACAGTGAAACTTTAAAAGCCGGATCCCAGCAGAAGGCAGGGCTGGTGCTTACTCTCCTGGAGGCAGCCTGCACTCTGCCCGTGGAGTGTGTATTTCTTTCTCTTTGTATCAAACTTACCTTCAGCAAATGGCTGCTCACTCTCTTAAGCCAGCCTGCACTTGATACTGAAATTTAAGTGTGTATTGCTTGCTTTTGTGTTAAACTTGGGTTGGGCTCTGCTCAGTCTCTGGAGCTAGGCCTCTCTCTCTCTCTCTCTCTGTCTCTCTCTCTCTGTCAAATCTGTATCGCTTCTTTGTTACATCAAACCTGTTCTCACTTTGTTCTGTGACTCCACTCTTGAATTCTTTCCTGTAGCAGAGTCAAGAACGTGGTAAGAGGATGGGGTGAGTTCAGACCAATTACCGGGACCCCCAGACATCAGTAGGTGCCTCTTGAGTTGTGTGATCTCTCACGCCAGCACCAACCGTGAGTGATCAACCAATACTTCCCTGTGTTCTCTATCCCTGGCATGGGCCAAGTGTGATCATCAGTTCCTACTGAAAATTAGCAAAAGCCCTGCCCTAGAAGAATCCCTCTATGAAATTCAAGTTTGTCTAATTATTGCTTCCACAACTCTGTTATGCCTTCAAAAATAGGACTTCTAGGGCCGGCCCGGTGGCGCACTTGGTAGAGTGTGGCGCTTGGGAGCGTGGTGGCGCTCCCGCTGAGGGTTCGGATCCCATATAGAGACTGGCCCGCTCACTGGTTGAGCGTTGTGCAGGCGTGACACCAAGGGTTGCGATCCCGTTGCTGGTCGCGGTAGGGGCGCGACACTGAGGGTTGCGATCCCGTTACTGGTCACGAAAAAAGACAAAAAGGGGGAAAAAAATAGGATTTTTATTGTTTTTCTGGCTTTTTTCTAGTCATTGGGCTGTTGCAGTACCCATATCCTGATGAGAAGCTGAAGTCATGGCACATTTGTTTTTAACAGCTTTTATTGAGATATAATGTACATGCCATACAATTTACCCATTTAAAGTGTGTGATTCAATGGATTTTAGTACACTCAGAGTTTTGCACTCACCACAATTGTAAAACTCTTTCATTTCTCCAAAACTAAATCCCTTAGCCATCATGTCCAAATATTCCATCCCCTCCAACCCTAGGCCATCATTAATCTACTTTATTTTCCTACAAATCTCTGTATTTTGGACATTCAATAAAAAGGGTATCATACATTACAGGTTCCTTTTTGACTGGCCTCTTTCACTCAGCATAATGTTTTCAAGGTTCATGCGAAGTTGTAGCATGTGTCAGTACTTGAGAGCTTTTTGTGACTGAATAATGTTTATTTACATGGATATCCCACATTTTGTTTACTCATTCATCAGTTCATGGACACTTGGCTAGCTCCACCTTTGGACTATTGTGAATAATGCTGCTATGACCATTTGTACTCAAGGTTTTGTGTGGATGCATAGTTTTATTTCTCTTGGCATATACCTAGGAGTGGAATTGCTGGATCTTGTGATAACTCTACACTGAATCATTTGAGGAACTTTCAGGCTGTTTACAAAGTGGCTGCACCATTGTACAGTTTTCCCAGCCATGTGTGAGGGTTTTAATTTCTCCATATCCTCGCAACACTGTTTTTATTCATCATTGTGATTATAGCCATGGTAGTGGGTGTGAAGCAATATGTGGGTTTAATATGCATTTCTCTGATTACTACTGATGTCAAGCATCTTTTGATGTGCTTATTGGCCATTTGCATATTTGCTTTAGAAAACTGTGTATACAGATTTTTGGCCACTTTTTAAAAATGGGATATTTATTATTATATTACCAAGTTGTAATTGGGATTTTTTAATGTATTCTGGATACAAGCCCCTATAAGATATAAGATTTGTAAAATTTTTCTCCAATTCTGCAGCTTTCTTTTCACTTTCATTTCTCTTTTCACTTTCTTGATGGCATTCTTTGAACCATAAAAGTTTTTAATTTTGATGATGTTCAGTTTATCCATTTTTTCCTTCGTTGCTTGTGCTTTTGATGTCACGCCTAGAAAATCATTGCCTAATCTAAGATCATGAAGATTTACACTTATGTGTTCTTCTGAGAGTTTTATAATTTTAGCTCCCCCAATTTGGTCTTGAGGCATCTGATGGGAAATGCTGATGGGACCCACAACCATGCTGGGAGGAAGGGGGTGCTGTGGGCTGTGAGAGGAGGAGCAGCTGGCAAGCAGGAGTGACCTGGATGGGACCCAGCTGGGAGGGGGCAGCTACGCTCCCAGGATCAGTGAAGGGAGCCGTGAGGAAGGGGGCGAGTAGAGAAGCATCTGGAGGACTGGATGGGGTCTTTGGAGGTGGTCTCTGGGGTGAGAAAGTCTGGGGCAGAGCTGTGAGGAGTCTGG
>NW_007727821.1:3638-4881 GCF_000696425.1 Galeopterus variegatus | reverse complement strand
TTCTGTCCATTCCTCACCCACCTCCTGAGCCCTGGGGTCCAACGCCCCCAGGTCAGGGGTTGAACTGGCACAGGAGGGTCCAGGGTGGGGGCAGGGGAGCAGCCTCTCTGCTCTGCTGGGTGCCTCGAATTCTGTGACAACCCCCATGAAGGGTCACACAGGAACTGCATGGGCACCAAGCAACAGCCATGCTCATTTCCCCAAGGGGAGCCCCTCCCTGGCGTGGGCGGGGCCAATGATCGCAGCTTTCATTGTGACTCCACCCTTCCCTGTGTCCTGGCCACGCCCCCATTTGTTTCATCTTTCTCATCCACCAATGGGCTGTGAGCATTGAAGCCACGCCCACTTCACTGTTGCCTAGCACCACCCTTCCCACTGTTTCTGGCTCAGTTGCACGTCTGCACCATTAGCTGAAGGAAGCGATTCCCTAGTTCTTGGAGGAAGGTGATGCGGCCCCCCTTTCCTTTTCCCCTGCCCCGAGGTGTCAGAGGAAACCTGACAGAGGAAACTGGCTGTGGCCAAGAAAAAGGTATAGCATGTTGAGTTGCAGGCCCCGGACCCAGCCTGAGGCCCCTCCAATGGTGGGACAAGGGCAGAACTCTGTGTCACTTCTGAGGCACACTCGATTGCCACTCTATCCCTCTTGACTCCTCTCACCAAAGTCTTCTCAGCTACCCCTGTCCCCTCAGCAGCCCGGCCCCAGCCCTCTCCTGGCGCCCCCTGTCATTAATGTCTGTAGCCTGGTCTTTGACCTGATGACCCAGTCCCCTAAGTGTTTTCACCGTCTTTCTGGCTTCTCTGGTCATGGCACAAATTTGCATTTGGAAGGATACTCAGGACTAGTGGACTCAGAGCTGAGAGGTTTCTGGCTCCCTCACTGCCTTCACTTAGACATTGACAATCTGAAGCCTACACTTCACCAGTGAGCTTGAAATGTTGACAATATCTCTGGGTGACAATTGGGAGTATGGGTTTGTTTGGTTTTCTCCTAGGTTTCTATTTCTGAGTCTGTATCTCACATTAGAATTCCCTAGGATTCTAGGACAAGAGCACCTTTCAGTCAGTGCGCTCTGGAGGGAGATGTGCTTATTTTCTGTGCAACAAATCCTGGGCAACTGAACGTCACAGCTTGAATCTTGCTCAGACCATCTCAATCTGGGGTGGCACAGGATTCATATGGGGCATCTTTCTGAAGAATCAGATTTGCTTGATTCTTTTGAGAGAGAAAAAAACCTATTGATGT
>NW_007727821.1:1578-2583 GCF_000696425.1 Galeopterus variegatus | reverse complement strand
TCAGATGGTATAAGTAAGAATATTTTGTAAAAACTGTAAAGTAGGATGCAAGTATAGGGGCCTACAGATCTCCTGAATATTACTGCTTTTCCTTTTCACAGTTAGAGATTACCACTGGAGAAACAGCCCTGGTGATCCTCCAGGAGCAAAGAACAAAATGAAAACTGGCAGCAGCCCTGATCCAGCCACTTCTGGGGGTTGCCCGTTGCCCAAGGAGGTGAGGCTCAGCTGGTCGGGCTCCTGGGAACGGGGGCTCATGTGGGAGTAGGGAGTAATGGTAATGATCATGCAACAAGTGGCAGGCACTGGTTAAAAAGTCTGGGTTTGTGGGCCGGCCCGGTGGTGCACTGGATAGTGTGCCGCTTGGGAAGCGCGGCGGCGCTCCCGCCCGAGGGTTCGGATCCCACATACAGACCGGTTCCCGCTCACTGGCTGAGCGAGGCGCGGGAGCAACACCGAGGCTTGCGATCCCGTTGCTGGTCCCCGGTCCGGTACGGGGGCGACACTGAGGTTTGCGATCCGTTGCTGGACACGGAAAAAAAGACAAAAGACAAAAAAAAAAAAAAGTCTGGGTTTGGGGCCGAGCCCGTGGCGCACTCGGGAGAGTGCGGCGCTGGGAGCGCAGCAGCGCTCCCGCCGCAGGTTCGGATCCTATATACGGATGACCGGTGAGCTCACAGCGCTCACTGGCTGAGCGCGGTGCAGCCGGTCTCAAAAAAAAAAAAATTCTTGGTTTGAATCCTACCTCTCCCGCTGCTAGAGATATGATTCAGGGCTCTTCTCTGAGCTTCTCTCTTGAAGCTGTATGCAGAAAGATGGACCATGAGCTTGGCTATCTCATTGGATCCAGCTGCAGAAAGCACAGGATGATGTTGATAACACCAAGGTCCAGGCCTCAATCCCTGTACTCACCACCACCACCAAAAATAAATAAATAAAGTACAGGATGAGAGCTGCTCGGGAGGGGAGGGACAATGGGGCAGAGAGACCTTAAGAGGTGGGCAC
>NW_007727821.1:0-1036 GCF_000696425.1 Galeopterus variegatus | reverse complement strand
GGATTCCAGCTACGTAGAAAACAAACATCAAAGGAGCACGATCCAGGAATTGGTAAGAGTTCAGTGGGGTCCCCTGATTCCATGCTGCCAATCCTGGGCTCCAATTTCCCCTTGGGGCTCTGAAGGAAGGGTCTGGGGTCCCCTGGTGCCAAGGGAGAATGGGGTGCTCGGGGCCTAGGTCTCAGCGGGAGGGACCCCAGACCATGCAGCCTGGCTCTTTCTGTTGCTGCCCTGTCTGCCCACTCTCTCTTCTCCAGACACCCCTGCTTGAGTCCTCACCACACGTGCCCTGGGCTGTCCCCCTGCTGGAAACTAGGCTGACTGTTGTCAGAAGCCCTGTGTTCCCACCCTGACTTAGTTCCTGCTTTGCTTTGTCTTTGGTTTTGGACAAGCCACCTCTCCTACCTGGGCTTGAGTGTCCTAAAATAGAATTAGAAGGTGTCAAAGGTCCCTTTCACCTCTAAGAATGAAAGATTTCTAGGCACACTTGAAACATCAGGGAGACAGGGATCTTGCCTGTCCTTTTCATTCCTGGATCCCTGCTATTAAGAACAGTCCCTGTCCCGTAGTGTGAGGTTCATGGTGAATATGTGCACCCTAGTGAATCACAAGCTGGGAGAAGGGTAGTCTTTTCTTTCTCAGCCTCCAATTCTAGAGGTTTCTGTGGCTGTCCTTTAAAGAGAACCCAGATTCAGACATTCAGCTCTGTAGCTGTGAGTGAAAACCAATGAAGACCCAAATGTTCTCTCCTTGGGGGTTTGAGGAGAGTTTGTCAATTTGCGTCCCCATGNATTTGAGAAGTACAGTTGTGCAGCTCTCACAGCTCTGTAAGAAAGGACCCCAATGTCTGATTTGCATTTGGCCTGCTGGCAGCTGCTGATTCATGACAAAGCCCCAGAAGACTGAAGTTACGTTCCATTATTGCCTTTTTATAGTCATGTTATCAGTCCATTTCTTCAGCCATTTAGTGATCATTATAACACCTTACAGGGTTGCTGGTGGCATTAAATCAGATGGTATAAGTAAGAACATTTTG
>NW_007727820.1:400857-401799 GCF_000696425.1 Galeopterus variegatus | reverse complement strand
TGGCTAGTACTTCTGTTACTGTGTTGAACAGGAGTGGTGAGAATGGGCATCCTTGTTTTTTTCCTGTTCAGGGGGATATTGGAAATTGGTTTGTCATAAATGGATTTTACTGTGTTGAGATAATTTCCTTCTATATCTAGTTTGCTAAGAGTCTTTATCACAAAGCGATGTTGAATTTCGTAGAATGCTTTTTCTGCATCTACTGAGATAATTATATGGTTTTTGTCCTTGTTTTGTTGATGTGGTGTATCACATCTATTGATTTGCGTATGTTGAACCAACCTTGTATCTCTGGGATGAATCCCACTTGACCATGGTGTATATATATTTTGATGTGTTGCTGTATTCTGGTTGCTCATATTTTGTTGAGAATTTTTGCATCTATGTTCATCAAGGATCTTGACCTGTAGTTTTCTTTTTTTGTTGTATCTTTATCTCATTTTGGTATTAGGGTGATGTGGGCCTCATAGAATGAGTTTGGGAGAATGGCTTTTGTTTCAACTTTTTGGGAAAGTTTGAAGAGAAGTGGTATTAATTGTTCTTTAAAAGTTTGATAGGCCCTGGCCGGCCTACTGAGGTGTGACCAGCTGAATCCTGTGGCAGAGGCAAACCCTCCCCACTTCTTGGACCCAGAGGGGAGTGCGCCAGCCCACCAGTGCCCTGCTGGTCCATCGAGGTGAGACCAGTTGAACCCCATGGCAGAGGTGGCCCCTCTCCCCTCCTTGGACTTGGAGGGGAGTCCATCAGCCCACCTGTGCCCCAGCCAGGCCACCAAGGTGAGACCAGTTAAACCCCGTGGTAGAGGTGACTCCTTACCTCCCCTTGGACCTGGAGGGGAGCATGCCAGCCTGCCTGCACTTCAGCCAGCCTGGCAAGGTGAGACCAGCCAAACCCCACCAGCTTGTGAAGTCTGACCTGCTGAGGTGAGCCCAGCATTATTGC
>NW_007727820.1:395828-396625 GCF_000696425.1 Galeopterus variegatus | reverse complement strand
TCATGATAAAGACTCTCAACAAATTAGGTATAGAAGGAAAATATCTCAACACGATAAAAGCTATATATGACAAGCCCATTGCCAGTATCATTCTGAATGGGGAAAAACTAAGGGCCTTTCCCTGAAGAACAGGAATAAGACAAGGATGCCTATTGTCCCCACTTCTACTCAACATAGTACTGGAGGTACTAGCCAGAGCAATCAGGCAAGAGAAAGAAATGAAGGGAATCCAGATTGGAAAAGATGAAGACAAACTTTCTCTATTTGCAGATGACATGATACTATATATAGAAAATCCTAAAGACTCTATCAGAAAACTCCTAGAGCTGGTTAATAACTTCAGTAAGAATACAAAATAAATGTCCCCAATAATGTTGCAGGATACAAAATAAATGCCCCAAATCAGTTGCATTTGTATACTCAAACAATGAGCTAACAGAAAGAGAAATAAAGAAAGTAAGCCTATTTACAATTGTCATGAAAAAAATAAAATACCTTGGGATTAATTTAACCAAGGAAGTGAAAGACCTCTACAATGAGAACTACAAACCACTTCTGAAAGAAGCTAAAGAAGACACAAAAAGATGGAAAGATATTCCATGCTCTTGGATTGGAAGAATTAACATTGTAAAAACGTCTATACTACCCAAAGTGATCTACAGATTCAATGCAGTCCTCATCAAAATACCAATGACATTTTTCACAGAAATGGAAAAAACAATTTTACCTTTCATATGGAACAACAAAAGACCCCCAAAAGCCAAAGAAATCCTGAGCAAAATAAATAAATAAATAAA
>NW_007727820.1:394103-395574 GCF_000696425.1 Galeopterus variegatus | reverse complement strand
CAACTCTGGATTAAAGACTTAAGTATAAGACCTGAATCTGTAAATTTCGTAAGGGAAAATATTGGTGAAACACTTCAGCAACTAGGTCTGGGCACTGGCTTCATGAATATGAGCCCAAAAGCACAAAAGAAAATATAAACAAGTGGGACTATATCAAGCTAAAAAGTTTCTGCATAGCGAAGAAAACAATTAAGAGAGTAAAATGACAACCTACAGAGTGGGAGAAAATTTTTGCTAACTATGCATCTGACAAGGGATTAATGTACAGAATATACACAGAACTCAAGCAATTATACAGCAAAAAAACAAATAACCCAGTTAAAAAATGGGCAGAGGTGTTGAATAGATATTTTTCAAAGGAGGACATACAAAGGGCCAACAGGTACATGAAGAAAAGCTCAACATCACTAGTCATCAGGGAAATGCAAATTAAAAGTACATTGAGATACCACCTCATCCTAGTTAGACTGGCTATACTCAAAAGGATGGTGAATAACAAATGCTGGCCAGGGTGTGGAGAGAAGGAAACACTCCTGCACTGTTGGCATGACTGTAAATTAGTACAACTGCTATGGAAAACTGTTTGAAGGTTTCTCAAACAACTACAGATAGGTATATACCCTGAGGAATGGAAATCACGTTGAAGGAATACCTGCACTCCCATGTTCATCACAGCTCTGTTTACAACATCCAAGACTTGGACCCAACCTAAACACCCATCAGTGGATGATTGGATAAGGAAACTGTGGTATATATACACTGTGGAATACTACTCTGCCATAAGAAAGAATGAAATACTACCATTTGCAACAACATGGACGAACCTGGAGAAACTTATTTTCAGTGAAATAAGCAAAGCACAGAGGAATAAATACCACATGTAGTCACCTCATATGTGGGAGCTAAGAGAGAAAGAAGGAAGGAAAGAAAGACCACAGTAGGGCATTGGACCTGCAGAGGGAGAGAACATTCCTTAGGCTACAAAGTGGAGTGAGGGGAATGGTGGAGGAGGAGGGAGTTGGAGGTGGAGATAAATGGATGGGGCACATGGGTTACAAAAGCAATTTCTGGTGGTGGGTATGCTGTTGGTATGGATCTGGCCCTCACCTCATCCCACAAGGGGTGACAATCAGCATTGTATCTCATGAATATTCATAAAAAAAGAGGTTGATAGAATTCAGCTGTGATGCCTTCTGTTCCTGAGCTTTTCTTTGTTGGATGATTTCTTATTACTGCTTTAATCTCATTGCTTGTTATTGTCTGCTCAGGTTCTCTATTTCTTCTCAGTTCAGTCTTGGTAGTTTGTATGTGTCCTGAAATTTATCCATTTCCCCCAGGCTTTGATATTTGTTTGTGTACATCTGTTTATAATAGTCTCTAATGATTCTTTGTATTCTTGGTATTGTTTGTAATGTCTCCATTTTCATTTCTGATTTGTTATTTGGGTCTTCTCTTTTTTTCTTCTTTTTTT
>NW_007727820.1:390888-392662 GCF_000696425.1 Galeopterus variegatus | reverse complement strand
TATGTGGTCTATCCTGGAGAATGTTCCATGTGCTGATGAGAAGAATGTATATTCTCTAGTTTGGTGAAAAGTTCTGTAGATGTGTGCCAGGTCCAATTGATTGAAGGTGTAGTTTAAATCATGTGTTTCTTTGTGGATTTTTTTTGCTGGAAAATCTGTCCAATGCTGAGAGATGGGTGTTCAGGTCACCAACTATTGTTGTATTAGGGTCTCTCTCTCTCTTTTTTTTTTTTTTTAGGTCTAAGATTGTTTACATATCTGGATGTTCCAGTTTGGGTGCATACATATTTATGATTATGTCTTCTAACTGGATACAACCCTTTATCATTATATAATGGCCTTCTTTGTGTCTTTTTATGGTTTTTGGTTTTAAGTCTATTTTATCCAATATAAGAATAGTTACTCCTGCTCATTTTTGGTTTCCATTTGCATGGTATATCTTTTTTCATCCCTTCACTTTTAGTCTATGTGTGTCTCTACAGTTGAGGTGGGTCTCTTAAAGACAGCATATACTTGGGTCTTGCTTTTTAATATAATCAGTCCGTGTCTTTTGAATGGGGAGTTTAATCCATTTTCATTGGGGGTTGTTATTGATGGGTATTATNGTGTCTTTTGAATGGGGAGTTTAATCCATTTTCATTGGGGGTTGTTATTGATGGGTATTATCTTACTCCTGGCATTTTATTGCTTTTTCTTTAGATGTTTTAAATATCAGTTTTTCCTTTCTTCCCCTTTATTTTTCATCTTCAATGTTAGTTGGATTTTTGAGGTGATATGATTTAGCTTCTTTCTCTTTCTCATTTGCATTTTTGTTTTAATGGCAGGTTTTGTTCTTTCTTGAAAATTCATGATAGTGATGATCATTTTTCAGATTCTGATTCAGGACTCTTTTGAGAATTTCTTGGAGGGCTGGTCATGTGGTAGTGAACCCCCATAATTTTTGTTTGTGTTGGAAATACACTATTTCTCTCTCATTTCTGAAGTATAACCTTGCTGGGTGTAGAATTCATGGCTGGCAATTTTTTCTTTTAGTATTTTGAATATATCATCCAATTTTCTTCTGACCTGTAAGGTTTCAGTTGAGAAGGCTGCTGTTAGTCTGATGGGGGCTCTTTAAGAGGTGACTTGATACTTGTCTCTTGCTGCTTTTAGAATTCTCTCTTTGTCTTTGAGTTTTGCCAGTTTGACTATAATGAATCTTGGAGAGTATCTTTTTGGATTAAATCCATTTGGTGATCTTTGGGCTTCCTGGATCTGAAGGTCTGCATCTCTCTCTATATCTGGGAAGTTTTCTGTTATTACTCCCTTGAATAGATTTTCAATGCCTTTTCNATGGTGAGAGGTAAAGGTCCAGTTTCATTCTTCTGCATATGGATGTCCAATTTTCCCAGAATGATTTATTGAAGAGGCAGTCTTTTCCTCAATGTGTGTTCTTGTTGCCTTTGTCAAAGACCAGTTGGCTAGAAGTATATGGGTTGATTCCCAGGTTTTCTATTCTTTTCCATTGGTCTGAGTGTCTATTTTTATGCCAGTACCATGCTATTTTGGTTACAATAGCTTCATAGTATAAATTCAAGTCAGGTAGTGTCATGTCTCTAGCTTTAATTTTTTTGCTCAGGATTGCTTTGGCTATTCAGGATCTTTTGTTTTTCCATATGAACGTTAACATTGTTTTTTCTATTTCCATGAAGAATGTCATTGGTAATTTGATGTAGATTGCATTGAATCTGTAGATTGCTTTGGGTAGTATGGACATTTTCACAATGTTAATTCT
>NW_007727820.1:387436-390032 GCF_000696425.1 Galeopterus variegatus | reverse complement strand
GGCTATGAGGGGTAAAGTCTTCCTCCTCTGTGTGTAATTTCTGCTGGTGACTCTTCTTGTATCAGTACAGCTGAATGTGTGGTGGGGTGCCTTGGCTCCTGTTTGGTTGGTGGGTGGGCCTCTCTGGGGTTCAAACAGGCATGAGTGGGCCTGCAGCTGTGTTGTGGTCACTGCATGGGATGGTGCTTACCTGGGTACCTGCTCCCTGCCTTAGGTTCTTACAGGATATAAGGTGGGGAGAAAAATCTCTGAATAAAGTGCTCATCAGACACCCCCCTACTAGATCGGTGACTTTGGCACAATGCTTAACCTGCAAAGGCCCCAGTTGCCTATCTGGAAAAGGGAATTGTCAGGCTAGATCAGGGTTTTCAACCTTTCACACTTTCAAATATTAGGATATTTGTGGGAATCTAGAAGCCATTAAAAAATAAACATGAGTCTTAAACTAGAAGTAAGTTTTATAATGCTTGAGAGACTGCACAGTCACCAAATGGTTNGAGAACACAATGAAAGAAAAAACAATATCCAGAATATGAAGGAGGAAATCTACAAAGAGTATATTAAGTAATGTACAAAGGTGTATTGAGGTATTAATGTACATTAAAAAAGTGTGTAGTAGAACTTCTAGAAGTGAAAGATCCACTCAACGAAATAAAAAACACAACTGAGAGCTTGAGCAGCAGGGCAGAGCAGGCAAAAGAAAGAATTTCAGCGCTGGAAGATGGTCTTTTTGAAATCACTGAGGCAGACAAAAAAAGGAAAAAAGAATTTAAAATAATGGGGAAGATTTAAGAGAGATGGCAGACAACCTCAGGCACTCTAAAATCCAAATTATGGGTATTCCTGAAGGGGAGGAGAAAGAAAAAGGTATTGAAAACCTATTTAAAGAAATAGTAACAGAAAACTTCCCAGGTGTAGGGCATGATACAGACTTTCAGATCTAGGAAACTCAAAGGTCCCCAAACAGATTCAATCCAAAAAGATCCTCCCAAGACACATTACAGTTATATTTGCTAAGCTCAACTCAAAGACAAAGAGAGAATTCTACAAGCAGCAAGAGAAAAGCATCAGGTCGCTTATAGGAGAACCCTCATCAAATTATCAGCAGACTTCTCAACAGAAACCCTACAGGCCAGAAGAAAGTGGAATGATATATTCAAAATACTAAAAGAAAAAAACTTCCAGCCAAGAATTCTTTACCCAGCAAGGCTCTCCTTCAGAAATGTGGGAGAAATAGTGTATTTCCCAGACAAACAAAAGTTGTGGGAATTCACCACCACATGACCACCCCTGCAAGAAATTCTCAAGGGAGTCATTCATCTGGAATCCAAATAATGGTCACCACTATCACAAATACACATGAAAGCGCAAAACCCATCATTAAAACAAAAATGCCAGTAAGAGAAAGAAGCTATATCATCCCACCTTAAATTTCCAAGTAAAATTGAAGAAGAGAAATAAAATGGGAAATAATGATCAAAAGATATTTAAACCATCTAAACAAGAAGCAATTAAATGACAGGAATTAAGCAACACTTGTCAATAACTACCCTAAATGTGAATGGACTAAACTCCCCATTCAAAAGACACAGACTGACTGATTGGATTAAAAAGCAAGACCCAAGTATATGCTGTCTTCAAGAGACCCACCTCACCTGTAGAGACACACATAGACTAAAAGTCAAGGGATGGAAAAAGATATACCATGCAAATGGAAACCAAAAATGAGCATGAGTAGCTATTCTTATATTGGACAAAATAGACTTTAAAACAAAAAAACATAAAAAGAGACAAGTCCACTATGTAATGATAAAGGGATCTATCTAGGTAGAAGGCATAACAATCATAAAGATGTAGGCTTTATGTACCCACTACTGGAGCTCCCAAATATATAAAGCAAACACTCAGACCTAAAGAAAGAAATAGGTCCTAATACATTAATAGTGGGTGATCTGAACATCCCTTTTTTGGTATGGGACATGTCTTCGAGGCAGCAAGTCAACAAAGAGACACACAATTTAATCTACACCTTAGACAAACTGGACTTGGCAGATATATACAAAACATTTCACCTAACAACTAAAGAATATACTTTCTTTGCATCAGCTCATAGAACATTCTCCAGGATAGACGACATATTAGGTCACAAATCTAGTCTCAGCAAATTAAAAAAAATTCAAGACATTCCAAGTGTCTTTTCAGACTACAATGGTATAAAGTTGGAAATAAATGGTAAGTAAAACTTGGAAAACTATACAAATACATGTAAACTAAATAATAGGCTCCTGAATGACCTATGGGTCCAAGAAGAAATTAAACAGGAAACCAAAAATTTTCTAGAAACTAATAAAAATAAAGATACAACATACCAAAACCTGTGGGATACTGCAAAAGCAGTAGTAAAGGGTGAATTTATTGCAATAAATGCTTACATCAAAAGAATGGAAAGACTTCAAATAAATGACCTAACGCTATGACTCAAAGAACTTGAAAAACAACGAGAATCCAAACTTAAAAGTAGTAGAAGGAAAAAAATAATTAAAATCAGAGCAGAACTAAATGAAATAGAGACCCAAAAAACAACAGAAAAGATCAA
>NW_007727820.1:366147-387369 GCF_000696425.1 Galeopterus variegatus | reverse complement strand
ACCAAGACAACTGACCACTCCTCTTTATCTCCTGTTTGGCAGACACTGCTGAAACATTGTTTGTCCACAGTTGTAGCAAAAATGACTTTCACCCTTTGGTCAAAATTTGGAGGTGTGTGTGAAGAGTGTGAGGAACTCCAGGCTATGATGACTTGGAAGTTGTGAACTAATGGATTAGGTGGTCTCCAAGGCCCTTTTAACCTCTTGAGCTTCTGAAAATGCACATATTCAATAATAATTTTCTGATTAATAGAATCCATAGTGGATTACCAGTAAAAAATGGAAAACTTTTGTTATGACCAACTGTAATGCCTTAGGAATGAAATTTGCATCTGAAAGCATCAAATGTAAATGCTTCAGGAGGTTGGTACCAACTTTCAATCCTCCAGGAAGCACAGGAGACAAGAAATTTCTACACTCAAATTTGGAGCAGGTTGGATAGTCAAAAAATATTGAGACCATCTGGACAATGGGGGGATAAATTGGTTTGCATACGTAAGGATATATGAATTCAAAACAGAGTCATTGTGAAAATTAGTTGATGACAGGAAGGGACAGCCACCTGCCCTTGCAGATGGTGGTGGTCGTAACAGGGTACTTTAAAGTGTCAGGAGGAAATTTAGTCTTGTGAATGACATTGACAAGGATGGGAGGTTTCTTCTCCTGATTCTGTGTGCATTGCAGATACTGCTTTTTATTCCATTGAAATTTTCAACTTAACTGCAACATGAAAAAAAAAAAAAAAAAAGGAAGGTTTCTATGATTCTCATGTTTCTTTTTAGTAAATAACCCAGTTGTTTTATATGTCCTTTGGGAGGAAAGCCTAAGTCTATTTAGAGAGAGTTAGAGAAGTCAACTAGTACAATGGTTAGGAACCATTAACAAGTTATATGATTTTGGGCAAGTCACTCTGCCTGCAGCCTCAGACCTTGGAGGATCATAATATTACCTGACTTGTTGGCTTGTAATGAGTGTTAAATAAATTAAAATATGTTAAATTTTAGAGTAGTACTTGGCACATAGGAAACACTAATAAATGTTAGAAATAATTATTACAGACTTCTGAGAAACAGCTGCTCTCACTTGTTAGCCACTGACTGTGTAAGAACATTAAATTTCCAAAGCCTCAGGTTTCACCCATGTAAACAGGCAATACTTCTCCCACAAGACTACATGAGACCATAAATGTTTATATAATATATGATATGAATGGAAAAACTCACAGTCTGTGTTATAGGTATTTCTAACATAGACTTAGAAATGGAGATTAAGACATCTTTTGCCATACTCTGAATTAGTATTTATTTTAACAAGCATTTTTTAAATGATAGCTGTGTCCAATTAGAAAGGAAATGAACAGGATGTCATCAAGATGGCAGAATAGATGATTCCCAGCATCTCACCTTCCCACAAGTAACTAATTTACAACTATTAAAAAGCAGAATGCCAACCTGGAACTGCTGGAGCTGGGGGAGGAGGAGGAGAGACCCTTGAAGTTTGTGAAGGCAAGAGGCGACAGAGGGGTGGTGCAGGACAGCACCTAAGGTTCTGAGCCAGCGCCTTTGGAGGTGGGACTAGCTGTTACACAGCAGGAAGAAGCCGCAGCAGCACCCTTGGTATACACCTGCTTGGAGTCTGCAGGGGAAAGGGGGTCTTCGAAGCACACCGTATCAGCCCTCGGTTCATAAAATCCACTTGCAGCATTCCTTTGGGCCTGCTTAGGAGCAAGGGGCTACAACCGACCGGAGAGGAGAGCTGCCCAGAGGCTGAAAAACCTTGTCCAGGGATGGAATTTCCATATAGCCCAGACCCTGAAGTGATTAATGACCTCACAGAAAACCTTCCCCAGAGAATCAACAACAAATAGCAGTCTTCTAAATGCCTAAGCATCAATGTAAACACACCAAGATTGAGAAAGAACATTGAAATATGTCACCACCAAATGAAATAAACAAAGCATCAGCAATGGATGCAGAAGAACAGCAGATCTATGAAATGTCTCACAGAGAATTCAGAATAACCCTCTTAAGGATGTTCAGGGAGTCATGAGAAAATACAGATAGAAGATTAAAATGAACAGGCAACCTACAGAATGGGAGAAAGCATTTATCAAGCACATCAGACAAGGGGCTAATATCCAGAATATATAAGGAACTTACATGACACAAAAGCAAAAATCAAATAACCCAATTAAAAAATGGTTAAAGGACCTGAACAGACGTATTGCAATAGAAGACATACAAATGGCCAACAGACACATGAAAAAATGCTGAACATCATTGATCATCAGAGAAATGCAAATTAAAACCACCATGAGATATTATCTCATTAAGAATGGCTCTTATCAATAAGACAGAAAATAACAAATGCTGGCAATGATGTGGAGAAAAAGGAACTCTCCTACATTGCTGGTGGGAATGTGAATTGGTACAGTCACTGTGGAAAGTAGTATGGAAGTTTCCTCAGAGAACTAAAAATAGATCTACCCTACCACCCAGCTATCTCACTACTGGGTGTATACCCCAAAGACATGAAATCAATATACAAAAAGACACCTGTACTCCCGTGATCATCAAAGTATTATTTACTATGGCCGAGAGATGGAATCAACTTAAATGTGCATCAACAGATGAATGGATAAAAACACTGTGGTATATATACACAATGGAATACTACTCAGCTGTTTTTTTAAAAAAAGATATTTGCAGCAACATGGGTGGAACTGGAAGCCATCATGTAAAGTGAAGGAAGTCAGGCACAAAAAGACAAATACCACATGAAATCATTTATGTGGAATGAATCTATCTATCTATCTATCTATCCATCCATCCATCCATATTAAAAAAGTGGTTCTCCTAGATGTAGAGAGTAGGATAATGGTTACCAGGGGCCAGGAGGGGAGAAGGGTTGGGGGGAAGAGAAGCCATATTAAAAAAGTGGTTCTCCTAGAAGTAGAGAGTAGGATAATGGTTACCAGGGGCCAGGAGGGGAGAAGGGTTGGGGGGAAGAGAAAAACTATGCTACCTGCCCTAAGTGATTCATGGAGTGGACTAATGGGTACAAAACCATGTTGTCTACCCTAAATGAATTACTGTGCAGTATATGTAAGTACTGAAACAACACCTTGCACCGCACAAATGTATACAAATAAGCGTTAAAATTAAAATTAAAAAGTAATGAACAACTATTGTAGAAAAGTCAGAAAATACAGGAAAGTACATTACAAGGTTAAAAACACTTGTTGATCTCAAACCTGAGATATTTGCTCTTAATAGGTTGGCATATATCTTTTGTCATAAATGTGTGTGTGTATGTATCTATCATCTATTGATATTCTATCTGTATCTAGTAAGGTGTGAAGCTCTGGACATAGAAAAATAAACTTAACTGAGTCTACTTCCAAAGATCTTCATTTCTCCTAGGAGAGACAGGGCTGGCATTATCAAACAGCTAAATAACAAGGGAAAACTGTCTCGCATTCTATTAAGTAGGGTTCATTTTAAAAAGAGAAACAAGAAGAAGGGAAGAAAGAGAAGACCGAGAAGTTAGAGGAGGTGGAACAGGGGCTGTTAATTGACCCTCGAGGTCGATTTCCTCTTCTTTCTTTTAGTACTAGAACTCCTCTTCAGGGTGACAAATCATTCACTTTGTCCTGGTCTAAGGGGCATCCTGGGACGTGGGACTTAGGATGCTGATGCCAGGAAAGCACTGGTATCTGAGACACACCTGAGAATAAGGCTGCCCAGCCCAGGTCCTGGCAGTGGATATGAGAGAAGTCATGTGTGCAGATTCCTGGTGATGTCCTACACGGGAAGGCGTCTGCCCTTCACTCTCTTTCCTTGTTCTCAAACCCAGGCAGAGGCAGTGGCGCTCGGGGCCCAGCTTCAACTCAGAGTACCAGTGGATGACTTCAGTGAGAGCAGAGGAACGGGCTTGATGCTTGGCAGGTTAAGATACTAGCATAAGCCAAGTCGGCCAACCAGGGACGCTGGGGTGAGCCCAGATGGCCACGCCCTTCGATGCAGTGCACTCCAGTGCATGCTCACAGACCCAGAGGGACGGGAGCCTCTGGAGCCAGCTGGCTCATTAGCCATAATAAGAAGGTGGTACACCTGCCATCTCTCCCCCAGATGAAGGAGATAATGCCAGGCCCACCTTCCCACCAGGGACGCTGGGGTGAGCCCAGATGGCCACGCCCTTCGATGCAGTCCACTCCAGTGCATGCTCACAGACCCAGAGGGACGGGAGCCTCTGGAGCCAGCTGGCTCATTAGCCATAATGAGAAGGTGGTACACCTGCCATCTCTCCCCCAGATGAAGGAGATAATGCCAGGCCCACCTTCCTCTTACTTGGAATTCCTAAATCCTTATTTCATAAGGAGGTAGAAGGGTGGCTATTTTAATTTCTTTATTTTTATTTATTTTTTCTCATGATTAGTAGTGGGTAATTTTTAGGGTGGCTATTTTTAGAGCCAAGCCTGCCATTACATGATAGGCTTTCTTATTTGTGAACTTACGTCTGTCCTTGACATCTTTGCTTATCATTGGCATGCAGCCCAGTAGAGGCCCGGGCTCAGGGGTTATGGGTGAGCCCCTTTCACACACACTCCCCACGCAGACGAAGCCCACGCCTCAGGGTGGTCGAGTGACAGAATGAAAGCAAGTGGGTCCCCAAATGGCCGAGACCATTCACTGACTTCTTTACATTAATAAGAGGAATAACTTTTATATTTTTGACCAACAGTATTTTGGGGCCTCTTTCTTATAGATGCTTAGCCTATACCCTACATACTGTGAGAGGCTCCATGAAGTCAGTGGTCCTTGAACTGGAGAGGGCTGCAGGGGGTATAATCAGGGTAGAGATCATTTTTCTGGTGGCATAAGAGGTTATAACAGAATGCTCTAACAAAATACAAAAGGTGCCTTCACGGGACACCTAGCAACTTCACAATACTTAGGGACCTTCTGTGCTCCGAATAGAACATAAATGGCTTTAAAATTCCTTGCAATGATGGTTCTACTTGCCTCACTGTTTCTCAAGGGGGTAAGTGCCCTTATTAGTTTCTGAGGAGAAAAATATACCTCCAGGCTGTTGCCTTACTATGAAATCTACTTATTTTCCCTGGTAATTGAAGAAGTCACAGCATGCACCAAAAAGACTAAAGTTTGTGTAGGAAGGAATTAGAGGTTATTTTATTTTTTTTTATTTTTTTTTTAAAGTACTGGGCGTCTGTTGGTGTTATTGAAGTAACATTCTGTGCTGATTCCTTGGCAGAAATCTCAAAAGGAACAGCCCCTTTAATAACTTTTTCTTTGAGGACACAAAATGAAGCAGCCTCTCAGTGTGGTTTTTAGGGGAGCCCTCACTTTGGGGTATTTGCTGGTCAGACTGTTATAGTTATTCGAGTCCATCATAATTAGTATTTTTACATATGAGAGTACACCTGACTACCTTGTAAGGAAGTTAGAGGATATCCGAGTTCCTCCGAAAATGTAGAGAATGCGAACACTTTAAAGCAGCTTTGCTGTGAACAAAGTTATACAACTGAATTCTAAGCTCCTTGAAAACTTCTAAGAGCCCACCCTGAGAATGCGACACTGTGGACCCACAGTTTATTGAATAAAGATCAATTTTTAAATGACTTTAAAATTATTTAGAATTTTGCATGCCAAGAGTAAACACTCTTGCAGTCCATTCCTCTTTATTAAATGGACAGGGGTTGATGCCTCTGAAGTGCCAGGGGATGAGAAAACATCTCACTGATACGTAATCCAAGTATTAATAAAACGATAGCTATGCAACTCCTTGGATGAAGCCATTACTATTGAATCAGGGAATTAGTGCTCTTAGTAAGAGAAGACTGTTGTAAGGGGACTGTTGTAATGCAGAAAAACATTTCTTTCAGTATTTTCAATAGAGCTCACTATGACTTAAAGTAAATGTTTCAAGTCAACAAATATTTACTCAACATTGTTCATGCATGAGGAAATTTTCCTGGCCTCTATAAAGCATGCAAAAGTGAGTATGACAAAGTCCCTGTCCTTGGAGTGTGTATAGTCCACTTAGAAATGATTCCAAATAAAACAAAACACGGCAGCTTTAGAGGTTTGTGGCAAGGATATTACTGGATATAGAAGCTTACATTTCGAATTATCTCAGTGAGACAAAGACCAAAGACCATTCTACTGTGGAGAACAGGATTGTGTTCTACTGCAAGTTGATGCTGCTGGTATGTTTTTCATACTTAGTGAAATAAAAGGTTTCTCATCATTTGGTTAGCATCCATTGATAGTACCAGATATCTTTGAGGGAGGATTGGATCCAGATAAGATTAATCCTGGTGAAGTGGCCTATTAAACCAGGTATTTATCAAAATGTTTTATGGGAGCAGTGGTTCATTATTTTCTCTGTTCTCTGTACTACAGGGAACATTAGCTTTCTGAATAGGTCATTTTGAAAGTACTCGCTGTGATAGGACTAAGACTTTATAGTTTGCCTCCAGTGACATTGGCTGTTGCATGCTCTCAACTTAAAAATAAAGCAGCCCCTGGCTTCATATCCAATTCATAGAATTCCAGGCTGAGGCCTAAATTCTGCATAATAGGAACACCTTACTGCTAGGAGCCGTTTCTTTAAGCAGGCCACTTTTAAAGTTGCTTATTGATTGAACAGTTACTTATGGCAGCATAAAACCTGACAGGGGTAAGCATTTTCTCTTTCTGTCATTTTAGTCCATGGAGGAAGAGGAGTATTGAGTATATGGAGAAAATGTATAAGTTATGTTGAAGGGGACAGCAGTATAGATTGCTTCCCATAACTTTCTCACACTGTTAGAGGATGTTTCACAGGTCATTAAACTTAGTAAGCTTTAGGTGACTGACAGGGAAATGAAATGAGGTTAGGAGGTGTGAATTTCATCTTTTAAATCACGTTTTGACTTTAAAGGTGGCCAAAGGGAATAGAATTAATCTGTTTCATCAAGAAAACAACTTGTATCATTGTTGATGTTATTACTATCTCTAATTCTGCTGAGATATGGAAATTGGAGGTTATGGCCAATGCTCCAAGCCTCTTTTTAAGAGTGCTTTGATTCTCAGGTATAAAATGCATATGCCTTCAAAATAATAGCTATTCCTTTATGTCCACACAAACAGACAAACACACACCCGTGCACATATTCACACACACATCCCTTTGCAAGTTATACATACATCACAAAAAAGAGAACATTGCAACATTGCTAATTTGGGGAAATCAGGATTGTACCTATAAAAGTGATTTCTTAGCTTCTTCCTTTGTCTGCGCCACCTCTCAGATCATCTCCTCCTCTGATGAGAATATGTTCATGGCTTCCAATCTCACTCAAAGTGAAGCCAAACTCCTTACCATGGCCTGTAAGGCCTCACACGATCTGATTTCTTCTGAAGTCTCCAACTTCACCTCCTACTTCTCTCTTCTTTGCTCGGTCTTTGTCACACTGGTGTCCTTGCTGTTTCTTTAAGAACCTAGACAGTTTTCTGCCTCAGGGCCTTTGCACAGGCTGCTCTTGTTGCAAGGTCTATTCATTTTCTTGATATACACATGTTCCCTCTCTCATCTCCTTGTTGTTGCTCAAACTACCCTTTCAGAGAAGCCTTGTGTGAGCATTCTGCTCAAATAGCACCCCTCTTCATCCCTCTTTTCTCCCTTATTTTTCTCCACATCACTTTGCACCATCTAACATACTATATGCATTCTTATTTGTTTTTTGTTTGTATTGCTCCTCTAGATTTGTAAACTCCAAAAAGGTGGGCAATTTGTCCATTTTGTCTACTGCTGTAACCCAGTGCCTGAAATAGTGGGGATTGTAGGCAATCATGTCTGTTAAGTGAATGCCTAATAAAGTAAGTATAAGTACTTTACAGTAGAGGTAGATTTTGGGACCTGGAAGATAAGCTTAAGTGGAGATGTAGAAGGAAGAGGTAATCCATCCAAATCTGGCAATCACAGCCAAGATTATGCCCTTTTGTCTTTGGTCCTGACAGTAAGCCTCAGCCTCATTGTCACTCTAAGTGGTGGAAGAGTAAGTCTTCTGGCTGATATTTTGAAACTATGCCCTAATTGCATATGGGTGTATGTTTGCCTATATTTGATATATACTCAATCTTATACCTATCTAGATTTAAACTGAGTTGCTCTCCAATCTCATCTCAGAGAATTAAATACCAGGTGACAATCTAGTTTTAAAATGGTATGGTAGCAATGGAATGAGTTAATTAAGCTGAATAATTTTTTCTCCCACACTATTCATTTTTGAAGGAAAGTGATATATGCTCATGATATATCTTAACTTTATCAACAGGCATGGGGTCACCAGTGACTAATTAAATCTCTTAGCTGATTAAACAATTTTAAAGCAAGCTGCCTGATTGTCACCAAATGTCTCTTTTTTAGAAACCTGCAAGTGTCTTTATAATTCAAAATAAAAACAAAGGTCCCATAGCATTTTCAACCTCAAATGAATTTTTTAAAACCACATTGGCACAAAAAGAGGACATTCAGATCGCGGGAGAAAAAAGATAAGTGACACCACGGAAGAAGAGCTCACCACTGCAGGGCCATTCTTATTGCTACTGGCTCACCCCTGTTGTCTTCAAGGACTCTCATGTGATTGAGTAAAGATTTATGAGGATTTGGAAGAGTTTTTACAGGAAAGCAAAAAGAATTTTCAGATGGTCAATGAGAAATTCTTTTCTTACAATAAAGTTTTATAGTTACATTTGTAATTTACTTACATTTTCTTATTTATTTAATTTTTTCGATGTGGTAGAGCATAGGTAATTACCTGTAGGCTGTTAATCAAAATTCTGTATTATACTTTTGGAGAGAACTAGCAAAGACATTGCCAAATAATTTTGAAATACTGGATGGTATTCCTTAGTGATTGTTCAAATTTTTCAAAATGTACATATTACAGTAGAAATGGAAACTAATCCTTTCTTCTAATCAATGATTGTGATTGACATGAAAGGATAGATCAGTGATTGACATGGCATTCAGTATTAGGGGAATAAGTCAGGTTCTGGAGAGGTCCGTGGTTCAAAATAAAGAGTAGCTCTTTGTACCCGTCCAAGAATTTAAAAAATTAAGTTTTAAAAATTTATTTAGAAATTTTGGGTTAGGTAAAAGGAGGGTGCAAGATTTTTGGGTTTATCTAAAGAGGATAAGGGTTTAAAATTTTGAGAATCTTGAATATAAATTGGCAAAAATTTGTATTGATGGGAAAAATTGCTGACTCCTCCTGACTGGAAAAGAGAGAAGTATAGATGAAGCAATAGTGATGTTCCAGTTACAAATTTTTCTAGTTGTCTACTGCTGCGTAATAAAGTATTTCCAAATTTAATGATGTCAAACAACTACCATTTTATATGCTCACAGATTCTGTGAGTTAGGATTCAGATAGGATGCTGCTGAGATGGCTTGTTTCTGCTTCACAGTATCTGGGACCTCAGGTGATGCATCTACTGAAATACCTGAAGTGGCTCTTCCTGTGGCTCGAACTTCCTCACAACATGGTGGCCTTAGGGCAGGTGGAGTTCTTGCAGGGCATCTCAAGGCTCAGAGTGCAAGAGCTCCAGTGAACAAAAGGAGAGTCTTTAGGACTCAGCTTCAGAAGTCACTTGGCATCACTTTTAATACAAGTGGAAAGGTGGTGAGTGTATTTTGCATGTGAAAGGGATTTCAATAATTTGTTGCCAGAAGATGGTCTGTAATGGTTTTTTAAATAGCTGAAAATAATTTAACATTCCTGCCATTAAGAGGTAGAGTCAATGCCCCTTTCTTTTGAGGCTGGGTGGGCTTGTGACTGCTTCAAACAAAAGAGAAAAAAAGAATATGACAAAAGTATTCTGTGAGGAAGTTTTCCCATATTCCTAGTTTTCTGAGAGTTCTTAATCATCAATGGATGTCAAAATCTGTCAATGTATTTCCCACATTTATTAAGATAATCTATGGTTTTTTTTCTCCCTGATTTAGTCTGCGGATATGGTACATTACACTGCTTGATTTTCAAATATCAAACAGTCTTTCCTTCTTAGGATAAATATCACTTGGTCATAGTGTATTTTCCTTTTTTGTATATTGTTGGATTAACTTTGTTAGTGTTTTATTAAGGACTTTTATGGTTATATTTATGGTCTGCAGAATAATTCTAGAATTATATAGTGTGTTAGGAAGTGTTTTCTCTGCTATTTTTTGATCAAATATGAAGTTGTTATTTTTTCTTTATTAAATATTCAAAGAAACTTGCCAGTGAAATCATCTGTACCTGGAGTTTCCTGTACTGTAAGATTTTAAACTATGTATTCAATTTCTTTAATAGATGTAGGATTCTTCAAGTTATTTCTTTTTGAGTGAGCTTTGGTTGTTTTTGTCTTTCAAGAAATGTACTCGTTTCATGTATGTTACCAAACTTATTGGTAAATCATTTTTCATGATATTCCCTTATTAGTATTCAATTTCTTTAATAGATGTAGGATTCTTCAAGTTATTTCTTTTTGAGTGAGCTTTGGTTGTTTTTGTCTTTCAAGAAATCTACTCGTTTCATGTATGTTACCAAACTTATTGGTAAATCATTTTTCATGATATTCCCTTATTATCTTTTTAATGTTTGTAGGATCTATAGCAATGCTCCCCTTTTAATTCCTCATATTGGTAATTTGTGTGTGTGTGTGTTTTTCTCATCAGTCTGGCTATAGGCTTATTAATTTTATAGAGTTTTTCAAAGAATCAGCTCTTGGTTTCATTGACTTTTCTTTATTGCTTTTCTATTTTATTGATTTATACTGTTAATCTTATTTCCTCCCTTCTGTTTTCTTTGGGTTTAATTTGCTCTTTTGCTGCTAGTTTCTTAAGGTGGAAGCTTAGATCACTGATTTGAGACCTTTCTTCTTTTGCTACATTAGCATTTTAATCCTACAAATTTCCTTCTAAGCACTCATTCAGTTGTGTCCCACAAACTTTGATATGTTGCGGTTGTACTTTAAATTAACTGGAAATATTTTCTAATTTCTCTCATTATTTCCTCCTTGACTAATGGGTTATTCAGAAATGTATTAATTTTAAAATATTTAGAATATTTGGGGATATTCTGGGTATCATAATATTATTTACCTAGATATTCTGGTATTTCCCCTGCCCGATCCATTCTGCCCTGCTTTAGTTATTGTGAATGTTTGATAGTCTTTACTGACAATAATTAAAGAAAAAGACTCTCCTCCCCTGCCCTCAGGAGATGGCTGAGCTTTACTAATAATGTAAATTACATGCAGTTTATTCCTCTCCTTGGAGTCCCTGCACTGAGTGCTCGCTGAGGCACTGGTTTTGAAGTGGAAGCACACTCTGTTAGGGTCCAGCAGACCTGGGTTCTGCTTAGTAAAATGCGACCTTGGCTAACTATCTTAATTGAGCCTCAGTTTTCTTTCATTTTTTAATAATTGAAACATAATTGATTATACATATATGTGGGATACAGAGTTGACTACCAGTACTTGTGTACAGTATGTGATGATGAAGGTCAGGATAATTAGCATATTCATCATTGCAAAACATAATCATTCTTTGGATCCATTAACCAGTTTCTTCCTAACATGCTCCACCTCCTCCTTTCCCACCTCTAGTAACCACCATTCTGTTCTCTCCTTCTGAAAGTTCAACATATAATTGTAATCTTTATTTTTCTTTCTTTCTCTTTCACTCTCTTGTCCTTCCTTTCTCTCTCTCTCTCTTTCTTTTTTCCTCCCACGTATAAGTGGGGACATGGTATTTCTCCAAGCTCATCCTCCCTAATGGCAGAATTTCCCTCTTTCTTTATGGCTGAAGAGTATTCTATTGTGTCTATATACCACATTTTCCTTACCCAGTCATCCATTGATGAATATTTAGGTTGAGTCCGTATTTTGGCTATTGTAAATAGAGCTGTCATAAACATGGGAGTGCAGGTATCCCTTCTACATGACGGTTTCCATTCCTTTGGGTACATACCCAGAAGTGGGATTGCTGGATTGTATGGTAGTTCCATCTGTGTTGTTTCAGGAAACTCCATAATGTTTTCCATAATGACTGTACTAATTTACAGTCCCACCCACAGTGTAGGAGGGTTCCCCTTTCTCTACATGCTTACCAGCATTTGTTATTCTGTCTTTTTGATAATAGCTAGTCTAACTGGGGTAAGGTGACATCTTAATATGGTTTTGCATTTCCCTGATAATTAGTGATGTTGAGCACTTTTTCATGTACCTGTGGCTATTTGTATATCTTCCTTTGAGAAATGTCCTTACAGCTTCCTTGCCCATTTTTAAATGAGATTATTTCTTTTTACTGTTATGTTGTTTGAGTTCCTTGTATATTCTGGATATTAATCCCTTGTCGAATGTATGGTTTGCAAGTTTTTTTTCCCACTCTGTAGGTTGTCTTTTCAGTCTGTTAATTGTTTCCTTTGTTGTGCAGAAGCTTTTTAGTTTTATATAATCCCATTTGTTTATTTTTTCTTTTGTTGCCTATGCACTTGAGATTTTATTGATAAAGTCTACTCCCAGTCCTACATCCTGAAGTGTTTCTCCAGTGTTTCCTTCTAGGAGTTTTATAGTTTCAGGTCTTACATGTAAGTCTTTAATCCATTTTGAGTTGATTTTGGTATATGGTAAGATGTATGTGCATAGTTTCATCTTCTATATATGGATATCCATTTTTCCCACCACCGTTTATTGAACAGTCTGTCCTTTCCTCAATCTATGATCTTGGCGCCTTTTGGGAGATCAGTTGGCTTTAAGTACCTGGGTTGATTTCTGGGTTCTCTATTCTATTCCACTGGTCTGAGTGTCTGTTCTTATGCCAGTACCATACTGTTTTGGTTACAATAGCTTTGTAGTATAATTTGAAGTTGGGAAGTGTAATGCCTCTGGCTTTATTTTTTTGCTCAGGATCACTTTGGCTATTCATGGCCTTTTGTTGTTCCATATGAATGTTAGGATTTTTTTTCCTATTTCTGTGAAAAATGTCATTGGTATTGTGATGGGGATTGCATTGAATCTGTAGATGGCTTTGGGTAGTATGGACATTTTCACAGTGTTTATTCTTCCAATCTGTAAACATGGAACATCTTTCCATCTTTTTGCATCCTCTTTTATTTCTTCTGGCTGTATTTTTTAGTTCTTATAGAGATCTTTCACCTCTTTGTTTAAATTGATTCATAGGTATTTTATTTTTTGGTGACTATTGTCAATGTGCTTTTTTTCTTGATTTCTTTTTCTGCTAGTTTGTTGTTGGTGTACAAAAATGCAACTCAATTTTGTGTATTGATTTTGTATCCTGGGACTTACTGAATTCATTTATCAGCTCTAGGAGTTTTTTATAGAGTCCTCAGGTTTTCTCTATATAGGATCATGTTATCTACAAAGAGGAACAATTCTACTTTGTCTTTTCTGATTTAAATGCTTTTTATTTCTTTATCTTGCCTGATTACTCTGGCTAGTACTTCCAATACAACATTAAATAGGATTAGTGAGAGTGAGCATCCTTGTCCTGTTTCTGTTCCTAAAGGAAAAGTTTTCAGCTCTTACCCATCCAGTATGATATTGGTTGTGGGTTTGTTAAATATGGCTTTTATTGTTTTGAGATACTTTCCTTCTATACCTAATTTGTTGATAGTTTTTATTATGAAGGATGCTGAATTTTGTCAAATGCTTTAACTGAATCTGTTGAGATGTTCATATGGTTTTATGCTTGATATTGTTGATGTGGTGTGTCACATTTATTGAACTTGAATATGTTGAACCATCCTGGCATCTCTGGGATGAATCCCACTTGATTATAATATATAATCTTTTTGATATGCTGTTTTACTCTGTTTGCAAATGTTTTGTGCAGTATTTTCATGTCTATATTTATCCAGCATATTGACCACTAGTTTTCATTTTCTCTTTGTATCTTTGTCTGGTTTTGGTATCAGGGTGGTACTGGTCTCATAAAATGAGTTTGGGAGAATGGCTTCTGTTTCAATTTTTTTTGAACAATTTTAAAAGAATTGGTATTAATTCCTCTTTAAAGGTTTGGTAGAATTCAGCAATGGAGACATCCTGTCCTGGGCTTTTCTTTGTTGGGATACTGCTGATTACTCCTTCAATCTCATCAGTCATTATTGGTCTGTCCAGGTTTTCTGTGTCATATTGGTTCAGTCTTGGTAGTTTTAATGTGTCCTGAAATTATCTATTTTCTACAAGTTTCAAATTTGCTGGCATAAAGTTGTTCATAATAGTTTCTAATGCTTCTTTGTATTTCTGTGGTATTAGTTGTAATGTCTCCTTTTTTGTTTCTGATTTTTTTTGTTTGGGTCTTTTATGTTCTTTTTTAAGTTAGACTAGCTAATTGTTTGTCTATTTTATTTATCTTCTCAGAAAAACCAACTTTTTGTTTTGTTGATCTTTTGTATCATCTTTTTATCTTTTTTATTTAGTTATGCTTTGATCTTAATTATTTCTTTCCATCTACTAATTTGGGGGTTGGATTTTTCTAGTTTTCTATTTCTTTGAGACTTAACATTAAGTGGTTTATATGGAGTCTTTCTATTCTTTTGAAGTTAGCATTTATAGCAGTAAACATCCCTCTTAGTATTGCTTTCACAGTATCCCACAGGTTTGGGTATGATGTGTCTTTATTTTCATTAGTTTCAAGAAATTTTTGATTTCCTGTTTAATTTCTTCTTTGACCTTTAGGTCATTCAGGAGCATGTTATTTAAATTCCATTTATTTGTATAGTTGCTAGAGTTTCAGTTATTATTGATTTCTAGTTTTAATCTGTTGTTTTTCTGAGAAGATACTTGAAATGATTTAAAATTTTTTCATATTTAATTTTATTTCACTTCTCAATATACGTTGTAATTGATTTTCATGCCCCCTTTACTCATTCCTCTTCCCTCCCCCCCCATCATATCTATTCACTTGACTTAAACAGTTCAAGGAATTTTTGTGGTTATTCTGTCTTCTCCCCCCTCAATTTGTTTGTGTGTTTATTTATTTATTAATTTATAGCTCCCACAAATAAGTGAGAACATGTGGTATTTCTCTTTCTGTGCCTGACTTGTTTCACTTAATATAATTTTCCCTAAGTTCATCCATGTTATCGCTAATGGTAGTATTTCATTTTTTTATAGCAGAGTGCTATTCCATTGTGTAGATGTACCACAGTTTCCTTATCCACTCATCTAATGATGTACATTTGAGCTGGTTCGAACTCTTGGCTATTGTAAATAGAGCTGCAATAAACATTGCAGTACAGGTATCCCTTTGGCATGATGATTTCCATTCCTCTGGGTATATTCCCAGTAGTGGAATAGCTGGGTCATATGGTAGATCTATCTGTAATTGTTTGAGGAACCTCCATACCATTTTCCATAGAGGCTGCACCATTTTTCAGTCCCACCAACAATGTATGAGAGTTCCTTTTTCATGGCATCCTCTCCAGCACTTATCATTCTCAGTCTTTTGGATGTTAGCCATCCTAACTGGAGTGAGATGGTATCTCGATGTGGTCTTGATTTGCATTTCCCAGATACTGAGTGAGGCTGAGCATTTTTTCATGTGTCTGTTGGCCATTTGTATATCTTCCTTTGAGAAATGCTTATTCAGCTCCTTTGCCCATTTTTAAATTGGGTTATTTGTTTTGTTGCTGTAAAGTTGTTTGAGTTCCTTATATATTCTGGATATTAATCCTTTGTCAGATGTATATTTTGCAAATATTTTCTCCCACCAAAACCAGACAAAGATGCATGAAAAATAGAAAACTACAGGCCAATATCCTCGATGAATACAGATGCAAAAATCTTCAATAAAATACTAGCTAAAAGAATACAGCAATACATACACAAAATTATACACCATGATGAAGTGGATTCTTCCCAGGGATGCAAGGTTGGTTCAACATACGCAAATCAATAAATGTGATACACCACATCAATAAAAGCAAAGACAAAAACCATATGATCATCTCTATAGATGCTGAAAAAGCATTTGGCAAAGTTCAACATTCTTTCATGATAAAGACTCTCTACAAGTTAGCATAGATGGAAAGTATCTAAACATAATTAAAGCCATATACAATAAGCGCACTGCCAATATTATCCTGAATGGGGAAAAGCTGAAAGCTTTCCCCTTAAGAACAGGAACTAGACAAAGATGCCCACTCTCACTACTCCTATTCAACATAGTGTTGGAAGTACTAGCCAGAGCAATCAGAGAAGAGAAGGAAATAAAGGGCATACAGATTGGAGAGGATGAAGTCAAACTCTCCCTGTTTGCATATGATATGATCCTATATATTGAACGCCTAAAGCCTCTATAAAAAAAACTCTTTGAGTTAATAAATGATTTCAGCAAAGTTTCAGGATATAAAATCAACACAAAAAAATCAGTAGCTTTTCTATACTCCAACAGTGAACATGCAGAAAAAGAAATCAAGAAAGCTTGCCCATTTATAATAGCCCCGAAAAAAATAAAATACTTAGGAATAAAGCTGACCAAGTATGTGAAAAATCTCTACAAAGAGAACTACAAGCCACTGTTAGGAGAAATTAAAGCGGAAACAAGAAGATGGAAAGATATCCCTTGCTCTTGGATTGAAAGAATTAACATTGTGAAAATGTCCATATACCCAAAGTGATCTACAGATTCAATGCAATCCCCATCAAAATTCTAATGACATTTTTCTGTGAGATGGAAAAAGCTATCCAGACATTTATATGGAACAACAAAAGACCACAAATAGCCAAAGCAATCCTGAGCAAGAAAAAATAAAGCTGGAGGCATAATAGTACCTGAATTTAAACTATATTGCAAAGCTATAATAATAAAAACAGCATGGTACTGGCATAAAAATAGACACATGGATCAATGGAATAGAATAGAGAACCCAGAAATCAATCTGTATGCTATCCGTACAGCCATCTGATCTTTGACAAATGCAGCAAACTACATATTGGGGAAGAGAGAGCCTTTTCAACAAGTGGTGCTGGGAAAATTGGATATTCATATGTAGGAGAATGACACTAGAGACATACCTTTCACCATATACCAAAATCAACTCAAAATGGATTAAAGAATTAAATATACATTCTGAAACAATTAAACTCCTTAAAGAAAACATAGGGGAAACACTCCAGGAAGTAGGAGTGGGTATAGACTTCATGAATAGGACCCAAAGAGCACAGGCAACTATAGGAAAAATAAACAAATGGGATTATATCAAACTAAAAAGCTTCTGCACAGCAAAAGAAACAATCAACAGAGTAAAAAGACAACCAACAAACTGATTTAAATTTTTAAAACTATGTTGATATGTGATTTGTGCCGTAATGTGGTCTATCCTGGAGAAGGTTCCATGGACTGATGAGAAGAATGTATATTCTGTAGTTGTTGGATGAAGTGTTCTATAGATGTCTGTCATGTCCAGTTGGTCTAAAGTGTAGTTTAAATCCTGTCTTTCTCTGTTGATTTGTTACTTAGGTGATCTGTCCAATGATAACAGAGGGGTGTTTAAGTCCCTCACTGTTACTGAATTGTGTTCTATCTCTTTCTTTAGGTCTAATAGTGTTTGCTATATATAGGTGTTCTGGTATTGGGTTCATACATATTTGTGATTGATATGTCTTCTTGCTGGATGATCCCTTTATTATTATATAGTGGACGAATTTGTCTCTCTTAATGTTTTTTTTTCTTGTTCTTTTTTTTAAAAAAGGATATGCACATTTATTTGTGCAAATAACAAAACTGAATAACAAATGAATAACCAAATACTCTGTAGAAAGTAAGACTTAAAATTTTTACAAAAACTGGAGATGTTAAAGTCATTAAAATTCAGATATTTCATTTTATAATCTCTATAATTATTTGAAAAAGTTCTCAAAAGTCTTCAAATGTCAAATTAGTTTCAACAGAAGATGAATAAAATTTTCAAAGGAAAATTAATTTCTAAGTATATCAAAAAGTCCACTTAATAAAAAGAAATCAAGAACAGAAGTTAAATGCCTAAGTTCAGCAACATAAATTACATAAAATCCAATAAAACAGAATATAAACACAAGGGCACTTCAAAAGTTTGTGGAAAATAGAACTGAAATAAAATGGAAATCTCTCCATGAACTTTTCTGTTTGTTTATATTTTTCCTTTTTTTTAAAGGTTAAAGTCCTAGAAAATATATTCTCTGAGCAGAATTACAGAAAGAAATTTAGAAAACTCACAAATGTGTGGAAATTAAACAACACTCTCCTAAAAAAATAATGGGTAAAAAGAAAAATTACAGAGAAATTAGAGAGTAATTTGAGATAAAAATCAAAGCACAGCATTTCAAAATTCATAGGATGAAGGGTTCATGCAGTGTTTAGAGGAAAATTTATGTTTGTAAACACCTATATTAAAAATAGGAAAAATCTCAAATCTGTGATGTAATTTCTACCCTAAGAAAATAGAAAAAGAAGAGCAAACTAAACCCAAAGCAAGTATAAGTAGGAAATAACAAGGATTACAGCAGAGATATATGAAATACGAAATTAAAAAATAATAGAGAAAATCAACAAAACCAAAAGTTGATTCTTTAAAAAGATCAACAAAATTTGAAAGCCTTCATTTAAACTGACAAGAAAAAAAGACGGAAATTACTAAAATCAGAAATAAAGGAGGGGCATTATTACATTGTCATTATTGATTTTTTGTGGTGGTGAGATATAGATTCTTTCTCTGTCTTGTTTGCACTTTTGTTCTACCAGTTGGTTTTGTTCTTTCTTGTGCATTCATGGTAGTGATTATTGTTTTTTGGATTCCACACAGATGCAGGACTTCCTTGAGGATTTTTTGTAGGGCTGGTCATTTGGTCATAAACTCTTGCAGCTTTTGTCTGTCTGGAAAAGGCACTATTTCCTCCTCATTTCTGATGGATAGCCTTGCTGGATATAGTATTCTTGGCTGGCAGTTCTTTTTTTTCTAGTATTTTGAATATATCATCTTATTTTCATCTGGCCTATAGAGTTTCTGTTGAGAAGTCTACTGTTAGTCTGATAGTCGCTCCCTTATAAGTGACTTAATACTTTTCACTTACTTCTTTTAAGATCCTCTCTTTGTCTTTGAGCTTTTCCAGTTTGACTATAAATTGTCTTGGAGATGATATTTTGGGGTGAATCTGTTTGGGGGTCTTTGAGCCTCATGGATCTGAAGGTATCCCTATATCTGGGAAGTTTTCCATTACTATTTCATTGAATCGAGTTCCCATGTCTTTTCCTTTTTCCTCCCCTTCTGGAACACCCATAATTTGAATGCTTGTGCACTTAAGGTTTTCTGCTAGCTCTCTTACATTTTCTTCATTAAAAATTTGTTTTTCTTTTTTTGTCTGCCTGGGTTATTTTGAAAACACTATCTTCAAAATCAGAAATTCTTTCATCTATTTGTTCTAGCTGCTGCTTAAGTTATCAGTTGTGTTTTTTATTTCACTGAGTGAATCTTTTAGTTCGATGTGTTCTTCTACATTCTTTTTTAAGGTATTAATCTCTTTGTAAATTTCCTCCTTCGTATCCTGGATTTTTTTCTCATCTCATTGTGTTGTCTGAGTCTTCTTGTATCTCAGTAAATTTCCTTAAGATTGTTGCTCAGAATTCCTTTTCAGTCATTTTAAATGTTTCATGCTCTATAGAGTATGATATTTGAGAATTACAACACTCTTTTGGTGGTGCCATATTTTCTTGGCTTTTCATATTTCTATTATCTGTACACTGATGTCTGGTCATCTTATAGAGAAGTTGCCTCTTCTATTACTCTGGAGTTGGCTTTGAGGAGAGAGATGTACTCTTTTTCCAGTCTCTGCTGGTGACTCTCCTTGTAGCAATGCAGTCAAGAGTCCAGCAGGACACCTGCGCAATAGCTGTAGCTGCTGCTGTGGTGTCAAGCCACTTTGCTGTCATCCATGGCTGTGGCAGTGGCTATGGCAGCCCACCCATGTGGAAGTGGTGTTTTCGGCATGATCTCTTGCCTGCTTTTGGGCATGGGGTACTGCCCTCGGCTCTTGACTAGGACCCTGGGTATGCTCTTCTTTCTTTTTTTTTATTTATTTTNTTTTTCCTTGGGCCATTTGTTTTCTTGCTATGTAGTTGATTGAGTTCCTTAAACATTTTAAATATCAACCCTTTATTGTACAAACGGTTTACAAATACTTTCTCCCATTCCATAGGTGTCTCTTCACTGGGTTGTATCTTTGCTGTGAAGAAGCTTTTTAGTTTGATGTAGTCCCACTTGTTTATTTTTGCTTCTGTTGCCTATGCTTTTAGGGTCATATCTAAAACATCACTGTCAAAACATCAAAAAGTTTTTTCCGTATGTTTTCTTCCAGTAATTTTATAGTTTCAGGTCTTACATTTAAGTCTTTAATCCATTTTGAGTTGATTTTTGTATATGGCATGAGATAAGGTCCAATTTCATTCTTCTGCATGTGGGTACCCAGTTTTCCCAACACCATTCACTGAAGAGACTGCCCTTTTCCCATTATGTGTTCTTGGAAACTTTGTTGAAAGTCAATTGACCATAGTTGCGTGGATTTATTTCTGGGCTTTCCCTTATATTCCATTGGTCTATGTGTCTGTTTTTATGCCAGTACCATACTGTTTTCATACTACAGCTTTGACGTCAGGCAATAGGATGTCTCCAGATTTGTTCTTTTTGCTCAAGATTGCTTTGGCTATTTAGGGCCTTTTGTGGTTCTATACAAATTTTAGAATTTTTTTCTATTTACATGAAAAATGTCATTGGAATTTTGATGGGAATGCATAAATCTGTAAATTGCTTTGTGTAGTGCAAACATTTTAGAAATATTAATTATTTCAATCCAGGAACACAATATCTTTCCACTTATTTCTGTCTGTTTCAGTTTCTGTCATCAAAATTTTATAATTTTATAGTACAGATATTTAATATCCTCAGTTAAATTTATTCCCAAGTATTTTTTGATGCTATTGTGAATGACAATGTTTTCTTAATTTCCTTTTCAGATAATTTGTAGTTAGTATATAGAAACACAACTGATTTTTGTATATTGATTTTGTATCTTGCAACTTTACTGAATTGGTTTATTAGTTCTAACAGTTTTTGGTGGAGTCCTTAGAGTTTTCCATGTATAAGACCATGTCATCTGCAAACAAACAAAAAAAAAA
>NW_007727820.1:365189-365581 GCF_000696425.1 Galeopterus variegatus | reverse complement strand
CTATCAAGAAATCTGAAAGAATTGGTGGAGTTGATTTTATTTTACATTACCCTATGAATTATCTGTTCTCAAGTGCCCAGTTAAACTTGAATTTATTGAAATTTTCAACCATTTCACACAATAGGATTTTTGTTTCTCACAGTTTCCAAAGACTGGTGATGAGATGCCTAAATTCAGAAAACTGGCAAAACTGAAATATAATAGGATAAATACAGAGATTGGTTAACATTTTAAAGGTATAAATTGGGACAAGGAGGCAAGGGATATGAAGAATCCATAGAGTATCAATAAAAACCCATGTACTGAATTTTCATCCCATTCCATGTTGCCAGTTGTCACATTTTTGTGCATTGCATCCTCTTTGAAGATTTCAGGTTTATATCTGAGGCCAG
>NW_007727820.1:340787-364674 GCF_000696425.1 Galeopterus variegatus | reverse complement strand
GTTGTCACATTTTTGTGCATTGCATCCTCTTTGAAGATTTCAGGTTTATATCTGAGGCCAGGTGAGTTTATGTATAGGAGAATGAGCATTTGCAAGCATATGGAAGCAAATTTGTGGCAAAAGGATATCAATAAAGTCTGAAAATTGCATTCCTAGTCTCCTTGTCTAAAAGACTTTAACCTATTTTGATTACAAGAAAAGTGTTATTAAAGCAACATTCACTTTGAAAAATTCTAGTGCAAGAATATTTATTTTTAGGATTGAATCCAGGTAAACTTAGGTAGTCTGGGTGTTCCCAATAGGGGTCAACAAACTTTATCTTGAAGGTCCAGATAGTAACTATTTTGGCTTCCCAGACAATGTGGTCACAGTTACTCAATTGCTAGTGTAGTATGAAAGCTGCCACAGACAATATGTCAACAACTGGGTGTGGCTGTGTTCCAGTAAAACTATATTTATAAAGAGACGCAGCTGTAGTTTGCCAACTATTGCATTAGAATACGAATCTTTAGAGGTGTCAGCAAGATGATGGCCTAAGAGATCCCAGCCTTCATTCCCCCAACATAGAACAAAAACTGACAGTTATTCATAAATGAAAATAACTCTGAAAAACTCAAGATTCTCCTTTGAGAAACTACAGCAATGCAGTGGAAGGAAAACCTGAGACGACTGCACAAAAAGGGTAAGCACAGCAGTTTCATTGTGCCTGTACCTGAACAGGGGGGTGTCGCCCCACCCTGAGGCATGCACTGCTCAGCATGGAGAGGGAACACCCTGCCTAGTGAGTGCCCTTGGCAGAGAAAAGGAGAGTGGGGTGAACAACCAGCTTGCTCAGAGTTTGGGGGACTGCCCAAATGACCAGCTTCATTTTCACCCCTCCCAAATCACTGGGGAGACTGGCATAGCTGAGATGTTTAGAGATGGCTGGAAAAAATGAAGGACGGGGGCTAACAGAACAAGCCACATGGAAGGAGCCACCACAGTCGCTAGTGGCTTGCTTTGCACAGGACTCCAGCAGCCTTCTCCACTGAGAACCTCAACAGCCCTCACGGTCACCGTGTACTCCCTGCAGCTTTCATCACCAATGGCATTCACCATCATGGACGCCAGCAAACTGCTGTGCAAAGAACCCCAGTAGCTTTCATCTGTGAAAAAAACCAATAGCCAGCACAACCACAGGACCCCCTGCAGTTTTTGACACCAAAAGGCCCATAGCTTTTCACCTTCACAGTCTCCAGTTGCCTGAGTTACCAAAGATGGTCCCATGACCCTGCCACAGGCCCCAGATGTCATCACCATGTACATGTCCACAAATAACACATATAGCCAGGTTTGTGCATGCCACCAGCCAAGGTCCCCACAGCTGAGCATGCACAAGAAGCTGGCCCCGACTCTTCTTGCCAGCCCCCACCATACTGTTTATACCACAGCTGGTCCCCACAGTCATGCATGTGCATGCCTCCTCTTCCAGTCTCTACAGCTATGGTTATGCATACAACTGCCCGACCCCCATGACCAGCTCCCACTGCCACACGTGCCCATAGTTGGCCACTGAAGCTGCACGTATACTTGCAGCTGGCCCCAGAAACCTCAGCTGCACACTCGAAAGCAATCATCCCTGCCCCAGATGCCTTCCCCCACCACTGAGCTTGCACCCACAGCTGACCCCTGAGCCATGTGTGAGTATGCCACCAGCTCAGGCCCTTCAGCTGTACATGCACTCATAGCCAGCCTGACCCCTATCATCAGCCCCCTGCTGGCCCATGCAATCACACACAAACATGCCCCCAGTCCTGACCCCGATATTTGTGTGCACATACACCACTGGCTCCCACCACCATGCATAAGCCCCAGCTCCATCACCTGGCACTGACACTTGCCACCTTGTATGTGCCTGCAGCTGGCCCCTGACACCATGCATATGTTTATAGCGAGCCCCCACAGCAGAGTGTGTGCACACTGTCAGCTTCAGCCTCCACTGTTGCCTACTCTGGTCCCTTGCTGCTGGACCAAAAGGCACCACTGAGGATCTCAACAGCCCTCACAGCCACAGAAGACTTACTGCACCACTTGCCATGAAGAACCATGCAGTTGCCAACATTATGAACCCCAGGTCCCTGAGCCAATAAAGCACTATGCACCCCCTCCCAGACCTGGAGATAACATAGGCACCCTGCACATAACACATGGCACCCTGCAGCACTAGACCCAGTGCCACAGCATGCTCTGGCATGCCATTTCCCACCCCAAGTGAAGGTATTTCCTTACCAAATTAAGTCCATAAAGTCTGGAAGAAGTGACTGCATTTTTAAATGTGCAGACACNTTCATTCTGTTATTGTAGTGTATCACCTTGATTGATTTGTGTATGTTGAACCATTCTTGCATCCCTGGGATAAATCCACTTGATCATAATGTATCATCCTTTTAATGTGCAGATGAATTTGGTTTGCTACTTTTTTGTTGAAAATTTTTACATTTTGTTCATCATTGACCTATTCGTTATTGTGTCTTTGTCTGCCTTTTTATAAGGGTATTTCAGGCCTCACAAAATAAGTTAAAAAGTGTTCCCTCCTCTTCAATATTTTAGATGAGTTTCAGAAGGATTGGAGTTAATTATTCTCTAAATATTTGGTTGAGCTCACCAGTGAAGCAATTAGGTCCCACACTGTTCTTTGATGGGAGGTTTTGGTTGCTGATTCAATCACCTTACACATTATTAATCTGTCAAATTTTATATTTCCTCATGATTCAGTCTTGATAAGTTGTATATTTGTATGAATTTATTCATTTCTTCTAGCTTTTCCAATTTGTTGGCACATAATTGTTCATAGTAGTGTCTTAATGATGTTTTGTATTTCTCTGCTATCAGTTGTAATGTCTCCTCTTTCTTTTAAAAATTTCTTTGATTTTCTCTCTTTTTTCTTAGTGAGTCCAGCTAAAGTTTGCGAATTTATTAACCTGTCAAAAAAATAACGCTTAGTTTCACTGCTCTTTTTAGTGGTTTTTATTCTCTATTTCATTTATTTTTGCCCTGGTCCTTATTGTTTTCTTCCTTCTGCTAACTTGGGGTTTAGTTTTTTCTTATTTTTATAGTTTCTTAAGGTATACAGTTAGTTTTTGTTCATTTGATATCTTAATTGTTTTCTTAACTTCTTACTATAAACTTCTGTCTTAATACTACTTCGCTGCCTTCCATAACTTTTGGTATATTGTGTTTCTCTTTTAGTTTGCCTCAAGATATTATTTTGTGGAACCACAAAACAACAAATGGGAGTTTCCTTTTGACTCTGAGTTTATACTACTTCGCTGCCTTCCATAACTTTTGGTATATTGTGTTTCTCTTTTAGTTTGCCTCAAGATTTTATTTTGTGGAACCACAAAACAACAAATGGGAGTTTCCTTTTGACTCTGAGTTTATCTGTCCTGTCAGAGTGCACATTCATGAGGCTGTGGGGACAGTGACCAATGCCTATCTAAACCCCGGGCACAGTGTTTGGTACATAGTAAGCAGTCAAATATTTGTTACATGTTGCATATGTGCTACATGACCCATTTTCCTTGGGATTCACAAAGAGTCATTTAAAATGTGCAAGTTAGAGATTCTTGCCCTAAAAAGCTGGTTACAATTCTTTTAAGGAGCACCAAGTACAAACTTCACCTAAGTTTACCTGGACACAATCCTAGCACTGCACTAGAGCTTTCCGAAACCAATGTTGCATTAATGGCATTTTGCTTTTAATTTATTTAACAATAAGTTGAAGTCCTTTGGATATAGAAGACTAGGAATGGAATATTCACAATGTCTGGATTTTTTCTGGCCCTAAATTTGCATCCGTACACTTTCAAATACTCATTTCCTTTCACACAAGCTCAATTTTCCTCGGTTTTTAAACTTGAAGTCTTCAAAGAAGACACAATGCACAAAAAGTGATATCTGGCAACACAGAATGGGGTCAAATTTTATTCTGTGGGTTTTGTTTCCCTTCATTCTCCATAGTCTCTTCATGTCCCTTGTCTTCCTGTTCTATCTTGTGCCTTGTGCCTTAAGATGTGCATCACTCACTGTTATCATCCTATTTTATTGCAGTTAAGTCACTTTTCCGAGTTTAACACTTCCATCACCATTATTTGAGAACTGTGACAAACAAAAAATCCTGTTGTGGAAACACTGGAACATCCTTAATGTGGCATTGAACAAGAGCCGTTTTTAAATCTCTGTGGCTTGACTGCCCTCTAGAGAAGATTAGAAATACTGAAATAACCAAGCTAATCAAATATCTTCATGGGTTTACTTTTTTCTAACCCTATGAGAAAAAGCCATAAAGAAAGGCATTTTAAACGAGAAATGTAGAAAATACTTAAATGTTGTATGGTGTCTTGGGATAGTACCATTAATCTGTTTTTCACAGAGCAATATGCAGCAATTTTATTCTGTTTCTAAAGAGAAATGATACTATTAGTGATAGCAATCTGCTTGCCTTTGAATTTATTTTATGGATTCCTCATGAAAATATGCATCAAGGTAATGTAGTTATTATATCTGCACATTTGCAATGCTGTAATTAAAACTGGGTACTTGTTCCCATTAAATTCTCCAGATTGTTTGTGGTTTATTTCCTCCTGGTACATGAGGCTGCATCTGAAAACAGATTTCTGAAACTGTCTATGCTGGCCAATAAAGCACTATGCACCCCCTCCCAGACCTGGAGATAACATAGGCACCCTGCACATAACACATGGCACCCTGCAGCACTAGACCCAGTGCCACAGCATGCTCTGGCATGCCATTTCCCACCCCAAGTGAAGGTATTTCCTTACCAAATTAAGTCCATAAAGTCTGGAAGAAGTGACTGCATTTTTAAATGTGCAGACACCTATGCAAGACTATAAGTATCATGAGGAATGAGGAAAAGAATACTATTTAAGGAACACAGTAAAGTACCAATAAACATCCCTAAAGAACTAGAAATCCACAAATTGCCTAACAAAGAATTTAAAATAACTGTTCTAAAGAAGCTCAGTGAACTACAAAAGAACATATGTAAGCAATTTAATAAAATCAAGAGGACAAAGCATGAACAAAATGAGAAGCTCAACAAAAAGGTAGAAAACATAAAAAGAGAACCAAACAGAAATTTTGGAGACAATGAATACAATAATAGAACAAAAAAAAAGCAATAGAATGCTTCAACAGCAAAGTAGATCAAGCGAAAGAAGAATAAGCAAATGCAAAGACAGATCCTTTGAAACCATTTAGTCAGAAGAGAAAAAAAAGAGTGAAATGGAATTAAGAAAGCCTATGAAATTTATGGGATACCATCAAGAGCTAATATTCAAATTGCAGGAGTTTCAGAAGAGAAGAGAAAAGAGAGAGAAAGGAACAGAAAGTTTATTTAAAGAAATAATGCCTGAAAACTTCCCAAATCTAGGGAAAGATATTAATACCTAGGTACAGGGAGCTCAAAGATCTTCAATCAGATTCAAGCCAAAGAAGACTTCACCTAAATACATTGTAATCAAACTGTCAAAAATCAAAGACAAAGAGAGAATCCTGAAAGCAGCAAGAGAAAAGAAGCATGTAACGGAATGTCAATACAGCTATCAGAAGATTTCTCAGCAAAAACTTTGCAGCCTAGGAGAGAGAATAATGATATATTCTAAGTTCTGGGAGAAAAAAAATTCCAACCAGGACTATTTTATCTAGCAAATTTATCCCTCAGAAATGAAGAAAAGATAAAGACTTTCCCAGACAAACAAAAGCTGAGGGAGTATATCACCACTACCCTGCCTTACAAGAGAGTTCTTCAAGCTGAAATGAAAGGATACTAATTAGTAACATTAAAAAAATATGAAAATATAAAAATCACTGGTAAAAGTAAACACACTGTCTAATTCAGAATACTTTACTACTGCAAAATTGATGTGTAAATCACTTATAATTCTAATATAAAGCTTAAATGACAAAAGTATTAAAAAGAACTATAGCTACAGTACTTGTTAATTGATATATAACATAAAAGATGTAAACTGTGACATCAAAAACATAAAATGAGGATGGTTTGGAGGTTCCTCAAACAATTACAAATAGATCTACCATATGACCCAGCTATTCCACTGCTGGGAATATACCCAGAGGAATGGAAATCATCATGCCAAAGGGACACCTATACTCCAATGTTTACTGCAGCTCTATTTACAATAGTCAAGACTTAGAACCAGCCCAAATGTCCATCATCACATGAGTGGATAAGGAAACTGTAGTACATCTACACAATGGAATTCTACTCTGCTATGAGAGGCGGGAGGAGATGGTTATCCAATCAGGGGAAGCCACAAGTTATGAAGAGGGGTGATGACAGGGCGGGCAAAAACTGCTTAGTCACTGGGCCCCGGAAAAGAAGGACTTCTAGCTACGTGCATTAAAGCGCTCGTGAAACGGCGGCGGAGGCCTTACGCCAGCAAGATGGCCACCGCTTGATCTATTTTAGGGAACAGGAACCATACTTAGGCAGGCGCCTTATGATTTGATTGCGCCGCAACATGGCCCAACAGGGACACCTATACTCCAATGTTTACTGCAGCTCTATTTACAATAGTCAAGACTTAGAACCAGCCCAAATGTCCATCATCACATGAGTGGATAAGGAAACTGTAGTACATCTACGCAATGGAATTCTACTCTGCTATAAAAAAGAATGAAATACTGCCATTCATAACAACATGGATAGACTTAGAGAAAATTATATTAAGTGAAACAAGTCAGGCACAGAAAGAGAAATACCACATGTTCTCACTTATTTATGGGAGCTAAAAATAAATAAATAAATAAATACACAAACAAAGAGTGGGGGAGAAGAAAACACAACAATCACAACAATTCCTTGAACTTGTTAAGACAAGCGAACAGATATGATGTGGGGGGGAGGGGAGAGAGGGAGCGGGAAAAGAAGAATGGGTAAAGAGTCACAAAAATCAACTATAATGTATATTGAGAAGTTAAAATTTAAAAAAATAAAATAATTTTAAAAAAAAACATAAAATGAGGATGGGAGAGTAAAAGCAAAAAGCTTTTGTATGTGATTGAAATTAAATTGTTATCAACTTAAAATAGACTAATATAACTATAAGATGTTTTACACAGGGCTCATTGTAGCCACAAAACAAAAACATATAGTAGACGCAAAAAAAATAAAGAGATAGGAATCAAAGCAAACCACTACAGAAAATCAACAAATCACAAAGAAAGACAGAGAAAGGAGAAAAAAAAGGACAAAGGAACTATAAAACAGTCAGAAAGCAACTAACAAAATGGCAAAGTAAGTTCTTACTTATCAATAATTAGTTTAAATGTAAATAAATTAAATTTTCCCATCAAAAGTCATAGAGAGACTGAATGAATTGCTTTAAAAACAGAACTATATGATGCCTTAAAGAAACTAACTTTAAAATTAAGGAAACAGACTGAAAGTAAAGGGGTAAAAAATTATTCCCTCTGCCCACACCCAGGCATACCACCAGCACCTCGGGGCCATGGACTGGACCCCCAACCACAACCAGGCACACCACCAGTGCCAAGGAGCATGCCAAAAACTTCGCCTCCATGTGGGTGGCCCACCACAGCCACCACAGTAACCATGGCTGCCACAAAAGTGGCTAGACATCACAGCTACCACGCAGATAGTCCCCCAGCCACTGGAGTGCATTGACACAAGGAGAGTCACCAGCAGACACCAAAGAAATGAAGAGGATGTCTCTCTCCACAAAGCCCATTCCAGAGTGACAGAAGAAGCTTCTGCTCTATGATAATATGATAATTTACCACACCTTTCAGCATTGGACAGAGCATCTAGGCAACAAATCAACGGAGTAACCATTACTCCTCCAGAAGGAAAGAAGAAATCTAGGGTTATCAGTACTGTGAGTGGGGAGGGAGAGGAGGATGGGGAGAGATTGGACAAGAGGCATAAAGAATAAGTACAATTTGTAACAATATACATACTAGTAATATTGATTTGATCAACATGTCAACATTGAATCCCAAAATATGTATAATCAATTATAATTCAATTAAAAAAAATTTATTCCATGAAAATGTTTACCAAAAGAGAGCAGGGGTAGCTATACTTACATCAGACAAAATAGACTTTAAGTTATAAACTGTAACAAAAAATACAAAGAAGATCATTATACAGTAATAAAAGTGTCAACAAGATAATATTATAATTATAAATATATATGCACCCAAAATTGCAGAACCTAAATCAAATGTACAAAATTAATATGCAAAAATAAGTTGGGTGTCTATACCCTAACAACAAATTATGTGAAAAACAAATTAAGAAAAAAATCCCATTTACAATAGTATGAAAAAGAATAAAATACTTAGGAATAAATTTAACCAAGTAGGTGAAAGATTTGTACACTAGAAACTACATGAAAAAATGCTCAACATCACTAGTCATCAGGGAGATGCAAATTAAAACCACATGGAGGTATCACCTCACCCATTAGAATGCCTACAATCAAAAAGATGGAGAATAGCAAATGCTGGCGAGGGTCTGAAGAGAAGAGAATGCTCCTACACTGTTGGTGGGACTGTAAATTAGTACAACCACTACAGAAAACAGTACAGAGGTTTCTCAAACAACTACAGATAGATCTTCCACATGATCTAGCAATCCCACTTCTGGGTATATACCCAAAGGAATGGAAATCATCACGTTGAAGGGATACCTGCACTCCCATGTTCATCGCAGCTCTGTTTACAATATCCAAGATGTGGAACCAACCTAAATGTCCATCGATGGACATATGGATAAGGAAAATGTGGTACATATACACCATGGAATACTACTCTGCCATAAAAAAGAATGAAATTCTCCCATTTACAACAACGTGGATGAGCTTGGAGAAACTTGTGTTGAGTGAAACAAACAAAGCACAGAAGGATAAACATCACATGTACTCACTCATAAGCGGGAGCTAAGAGAGAAAGAAGAAGGAAAGAAAGACCACATGTGTGCATTGGACTTGCAGAGGGAGAGAACATACCTAGAGGTACAAAGTGGAGTGAGGAAAGGGGGGTGGGGAGGGAGGTCAGGGATAATTGAGTGGGGGACATGGGGTCTAATCACAATTTGTGGCAATGAGCATGCTGCCAGTATGAATCTGGCCATCACATCTTGGACACAAGTAATGACAATTAGCTTGTACCCTGAGGAATATTCATAACAATTTTTTTTTAATTTTTAATGAAAACTTTAAAACATTAACCAAAGAATTTGAAAAAGATGCAAATAAATGAAAACATATCTCACATTCACAGATTGAGAGAATCAATATTGTTAAAATGTCCCACTACCCAAAGCAATCTACAGATTCAATGTAATCATTATCAGTTTTCAATGAATTTTTCACAGAAATAGAAAAAATTATCCTAAATTCATATGGAACCACAAAATACCTTGAATAGCCAAAGCAATCTTGAATAACAAGAAAAAAGCTGGAGACATTGCACTACCTGATCTCAAAATGTACTACAAAACTGTAATAATTAAAACAGCTAGTAGTTGCATTAAAAAACAGATATATAGACCAAAGAATATAATAGCAAGCCCAGAAAATCAAGTCGATTGATTTTCAACAAAGGTGGCAAGAACACACAATGGGGGAAGGACAGTCTACAGTCTCTTCAATAGGTGGTGTTGGGAAAACTGGATATCCACATGCAGAAGAATGAAGTTGGACCCTCATCTCACACCATATACAAAAATCAACTCAAAGTGGATTAAAGACTTAAATATAAGACCTAAAATTGTAAAACTACTCAAAGAAAACACAGGGGAAACGCTTCTTGACAGAGGTCTAGACAGTGATTTTTTTTGGATATGACCCCAAAAGTACAGGCAATTAAAACAAAAATAGGCATATGAGATTATATCAAATGAAAAAGCTTTTGCACAGCAAGGACAATCAACAAAATGAAAAGGGAACCCATGGAATGGGAAAAAATATTTGCAAACATTTGCATTTATCTTATAAAGGGTTGATATCTAAACTCTATAAGGAGCACACACAACTCAACACCAATAAAATAAATAACCCCATTTAAAAATGGGAAAATGATCTGAATAAACAGTTCTCAAAAGAAGACATGCAAATGGCCAGCAGGTATACGAAAAAATGCTCAACATCAATAATTATCAGGGAAATGCAAATTAAAACAATAATAAGATACCACCTCACACCTGTTAAAATGACTTTTATCAAAAATACAAAGGGTAGCAAGTGTTGGTGAGGATATAAAGAAAAGGGAACCCTTGGACACTGTTGGTGGGAATGTAAATTGGTGCAGTCATTATAAAAACCAGTATGGCGGTTGCTCAAAAAATTAAAAATAGAACTACCATGTGACCCTAAAGTTCCACTTCTGGGTATACAAAGATAGGAAATGAAATCAGATCTTGAAATGATGAACGGATAAGGAAAATTTGATTGAGAGAGAGAGAGATGGAATTCTATTCAGTCTCTTAAAAAAAGGAAATTCTGTCATTTGTGACTATGTGAATGAACCTGGAAGACATTATACTAAATGAAATAAACTAGGCACAAAAAGACAAATACTTCCTGATTTTACTTGTATGTGAAATCTAAAAAAGTTGAATCAGAGGATAGAATGGTGGTTGCCAGGAGCTGTGTAGCATGGGGTGAAGAGGAGATATTGGTCAAAGGGTACAAAGTTTCAGTTAAAATGAATAAGTTCTGAGATTTATTATACAGCATGGTGACTATAGTTAAAAATAATGTATCATATACTTGAACATTGCTAAGAGAGTAGATCTTAAATGTTCTCACCACACACACACAAAAAATGAGGTGATAGATATGTTAATTATCGTGGTTTAATTATTTCCCCATATATACATATATCAAAACATCATGCTGTACACAGTAAACATATAAAATTTTTATTTGTCAATTATACCTTAATAAACCTGGGGAGTGGGAAAAAAACCTTTATTTTGCCCAAAGTAAATGATTGTTAGAATGTGAAGCCTGAATATTATCAGTTACTCAGGTGTCCAAGTAGTCAGTTAATAAACCTGGGGAGTGGGAAAAAAACCTTTATTTTGCCCAAAGTAAATGATTGTTAGAACGTAAAGCCTGAATATTATCAGTTACTCAAGTGTCCAAGGAGTCAAAAATGATTGTTAGAATGTGAAGCCTGAATATTATCAGTTACTCAGGTGTCCAAGTAGTCAGAACTATGTAGGAGACTAAGAGCAGTTGGTATAAACACTCCAATCTTGAATCCACTGGAAATTATTCTTTTTTAATGTGTCAAACTTAAAATACTTCCAGGAAAATAACTTTGACTCAAGTAGTGAAGAACTCAACCATTTACAGACAAACTCAGACACACACGCACACACACACACGTACTATTCTCAGATTATTAACAGTAGTAGCAGGTGAAAGAGAAGTAAATTTGGGGTAGACAAGTATTTTACATTCTATGTGTACCCCCAAGTCTGTTTTAGATTACCATTATTGTCCCATGACTGGATTGTGTATGATCTATCAGATGCATTTTCATTTTAAAACTTAGCTTCTGCTTTACAATCGGTATTCCACCAGAAGTCATACCTTCTCATATTTCCTTTGTTATTAAAGATATTGCAATATTAAACTGCCACAAAGATGCACCAAAAGCTTGTATGTGAAAAGAAAAGATATTTCAAAAATTCAGAAACAAAGAAACCCACTCATAACATTGGTAACGCTACACATAGAGTAGGCACTCAAATATTTGTTGAAAAAGGATGACACATGAGTGCAGGGGCCGCATGAAGATTTCACTCTTCTCTTGAGGGAGATGATTTGACCCACAATATTATCAAAACTGTGGAATAACAAAGTGCTTTATCATGAGGTTTTACTACCTATTGTTAACTTCTGTAATTCTCCATGATTCATCAGCCATATTTATATACTGCCTAGCATTGCCCATGAGAAAAATCTTTAGCTTAGCCTTTCAGTCAAAACTGGCCTCACGTTTAAAAAGAAATTTTTAATCATCCAGAATAGTGCATGCTGAAAACTGTGTGTGGAAATGCCATTCAGAGAATCATCATGATTTGATGTCACTAATTTTGAAGTCATCCAGTCAAAGTTTTGACCAGAAGAAGAAATTAAAGGATCACCCAGGGGGGATAAAAGTGAAAAGATAATCGGACTCAGCAGTTATTTAAGAGCAAAAGGAAAAGAAATAGTGCCAGAGTTACTGATAATGTTTAAAATAATCACTAGCTGTGTGGAACATGAACAGAGGAGCTAAGATGTTTCTTTGAAATAAGTCATAAGAATATAAGCTTAAACTTATATTTAGCGATTAATATCTTAGTGTTATATTTTATTAGAAAATGGTCTAGATGTTTAGTGAATATCCATCCTTTAATTTTCCCAGTTTATTTATGTTTAAAAAGTACACATAGATCACTTATGAAAACCAAGATTAGATAAAGCCAGTCATCCTTTTAAGTTAATCCCATGTTAACCATTTTATAACCTGTGAATATCAAGTGCTCATCTAAGAACTTTAAATATGTGAGTACCTTGTCATTAACTCAGAAGATACAGTTGCTTTGATTAAACCAGCAATATTAAATTATTTTTATTTACCAAAGAATTGCACAATCAAAGATCAATCTGTTGGAGGCTGGGTTTATAAACTGACCAGTAAAACCAGGCAAAATGCATGTTGACAATTGTGAAGACATTTCTATTTTTACTTTATTAATCAATTCAATCAACTACACAATTGAATATTACTCCGCTGTGAAAAAAAATGAAATACTACCATTCACAGCAAAATGGATGAACTTAGAGAAAATTATATTAAGTGAAATAAGCCAGGCACAGAAAGAAATACCTCATGTTCTTGCTTACATATCGGACCTAATAAAAATAAATAAATATAAAAACAAATAAATGGGAGGGAAGAAGACACAACAATCACAATAATTCCTTGAACTTGTTAAGATAAGTGAATACATATGATGTTGATGGGGGGGAAGGAAGGGGGGAATAGGAGGAATTGATAAAGGGACACAAAAAAATACACTGTATATTGATAAATTAAAATAAAAAATAAATAAATAAATAATCAATTTAACCAACTGAGCTTACAGAGTCATGAGAATTTTTATTTTTATTTTTTTAATTTTTTTTGGCAGCTGGCAGTATGGGGAAATTAACCTGTGACTTTGGTGTTACAAGGCTGCACTCTAACCAACTGAGCTAAAAGGCCACCTCCCATATTTTATCAATCAATTTAAAACCACCTTATTTACTAAAGAGTTTTTAGGTCATGTGAACTAAAAAAGCATTTCTGGCTGATTATGCCAGAGTTTACCGCATAAATGCAACATACAGCATAATGCATGTATCTATATTTAAACATACCTAAACACATATACATTTTTATGGCTTTCATTTCAGTCATGAGATAGTATTATTAACTCACCAGTTAATAAAAGACCATTGGATTCAAATTATACTTCAGACATAAGGGGGCCCATTCACAGTGCTTAACTTTATTTGCCCCAATAAGTAATCTTATAAAGGCTGTGGAACAGAATTTAGGTAAAGCAATTTTCATAGCAGCCCAATCCACAAAGAAAAACCCTTTTACCGGTTTTTTTTTTTTTTTCTCAGTTTCCATTTCAAATGGAAAATGGTTAAATTTTTTAAAGCACAGAATATCTAAATGGCTTTGGATTTTCAGGTAACCAGTTTTTTTCTTCCTTATCTTGGCTGAAATGCCATAAAGAGTGAGCTTTTGTCTTAACACTTGCAGACAAATCAAGTTAAACAGTATTTCTTCTGTAATCTGGAACTAGTTCATCCCTTTTTTTCCCCAAGTATTTTCTGTAAAAGAGTCTTTTAACAATTTTTTTACCTTATGTGAAGGATTTTTAAGCTTTAAGACAGTGTCAGGTTTGCTAAACTGTGCATATAGATAGACAAATTTTGTCCACAAACTTAGCCAATTATAACCTTCTGGTTCATAGTTTGTTTCTCAAGCTTACCGAAAGAAATTCAGATCAGTTCTGTAAGGTTCATCCTAAGGAGGGGCATGGAGCTCTCATTACCCATTTCAACAATCACAAATCTTCAGAATCTAATACACACATGGGTAAAGCCAAGTTGTAACAACAAGAAGAAAAAAATGTTCTAACACATTTCCAATATAGCACTGACTACCCAATTCTTGGATCTTTCATTGCAAAAGCATTAAGACAGCAAAATCTTCCCAGGAAGTGTGACACCATTCCCAAAGACAATCTACTCACCCAAACACAAACCCACAATGGGCTTGGAGAGTTTTAAAGGGGGCAAAGGCCATCTAAGAATTCTCAAAGTTAACACATGGGAACAGTCAATTCCTCCCAAATAGTAGCATGAACAGCAGGAAAAATGGGCAACATAGGACAGACAACAGACACACAGATAGCTCATTGATACACCCTAATTGAAGCACTTCATTGAACGAAGGTCAATTTACAGTTTCACAAGGCTTATCCTGCACCATAGGTACCTTTCTCTAATGAATGGCACAGACAGAGGACTTCCTGGTGTGCACACCAGCTATCACTTACCTAAACTTAACATTCTTCAAGTCTATTAGCTCCCTCAGAGCCCACCAGCTCCTCCCCAATACATAAATTTTTATTGAAGATAAACAAAGATTTAAAGAAAGAATTCAAACATGTTAATGGAACGTTTTTCCAAACAATCTTTTTTTTTTTTTTTTTTTTTTTAAAGATGACCGGTAAGGGGATCTTAACCCTTGACTTGGTGTTGTCAGCACCACGCTCAGCCAGTGAGTGAACCGGCCATCCCTATGTGGGATCCGAACCCGGGGCCTTGGTGTTATCAGCACCGCACTCTCCCGAGTGAGCCACGGGCCGGCCCCAAAACTTAATCATTTTTGAAGAGCTACATTTTACTCAAAGTTTCTTTTTTCATTTATGCTCTCTTCTTGTAATAGGTAGTATCTTTTTATAAAACATTTGTTCAATGGGTTAAATGTGTCCCCTCAAAAGTTTATATATTGGAAATTTAATCTCAGTTGAAACAGTGTTAAGAGGGTAGGAAATCCAATTATGGCATTTAAAAGGTGGGGCCTTTTCATAGGTGATTATGCTGTGAGGATTGTGTCCTTATGAGTGGATTGATCCATTCATGGAGTAATGGGTGTGGTTCTGATGGCTTTATAAGAAGAGTGAGTGAGCAGGTTAGCTCTCTCTTGCTCAGCCCATTCTTTCCATGTGATGCCCTGCATTACTGTACAAAAAGACCCTCACTAGATGCATTCCCTGGAATTCGGACTTCCCAGCCTCTGAAACTGTAAAAAATATTTTTTTTTATAAATACCCATTTTCAGGTAGTCTGTTATAAGCAACAGAAATGGACTGATACAATTTGCAAACAATTTTCCAAATATAATTTTTAAATTCCAAATTATGATTTCCATCTAGTTCACAGATGTCTTTCAAGCAAATAAGTCTGCATAGTTATATAGTAGGAAGAACAACCACCCCAAAGAAGCCAAACTTCATAATGCACCCTAATTTGTTTGCTGCAAGATTAAACTCAGTAGTAGCTCAAGTATATCAAATCTCTGAGCAAAAACTACTACTGAATTACCACTGCCTTTGGGATGAAATCAAACTATTTATCCTAGTCTTTGTTGAATACCATGATTCTTCTTTCAAGTTTAATTTCCACTACTCCTTGACTTTTTCTCTTCATGTCAATCAAAGGAAACTCTATAATTTTTTATACATGCTATGATTTTTCTCATTTCCATTCTTATTTTTATGCTGTGCCCTCCATTTTATTATTCTTCAATATTCTTCAACTCTTTCTAAAAAAGCTCAGCTCAAATACAATATTTTGTGCACACACACACACAAATATTTTTCTTTCATTTATTTGTGTGCAATAATTAATTTTTATATGTCAGCTTGGCTAGACCATGGTACCCAGTTTTGGGTTGAATACCAGTCCAGATGTTGCTGTAAAGGTATTTTTAGATGAGATAACATTTAAATCAGTAGACTTTGAGTAAAGTAGATTACCCTTTATAACTGGGGTGAGTTTCATCCAATCAGCTGAAATTCTTAAGGGAAAAGAGTAAGACTTCCCTCCCAATGGAGGAAGAAATTCTCCCTCCATGCTGCCTTCATACTCAAGATTTTAACATCACCTCTTCCTTGAGTCTCCAGCCTGCTGGCCTGGCCTGCAGATTTCAAATTTGCCAGCCCAATAATTACATGAGCTAATTCCTTAAAATCTCCCCATCCCTCTCTCCCATCCCCCCACCTCCTTAATACGTATATGTGCGTGCACACACACACACACACACACACACACACACACACAAAATTTCTCTACTGGGCTGAAATCCCCTCAAAAGCATAAAAAGCAATCAGCTTTCTATACCTCAAAGAACAATGCCTTAAACACAGATTATGTTTTGAGTGATATCAGCAAGTTGGCAGAATATAAAGACCCAGCCTTCATCTCTCCCCGCCACCACACACACAAACAGAAACACCAATTTACAACCACCCACAGACTAAAATACCTTGATGAGAGCTTTGGAATTCAAGTGAGAGATACCAGCACCTCAGTGGAGCACAGAAATGAGAAACCAAGCATTGAAAACAGTGAGAGAACAGTTTTAATTTACTTGCATGATCTTTCCCTCAAGTTAGCACAGTGAAGTGCTAAGAGAGATCTCCTCAGCCTACAAGCTCTCATGTGGAGAATACATAGAGAAAAATGAAGATTGGATATCCCCAGCATTTGGGGGCACTACACAAGATGCCTGCTCTTCTCATGCCTTACCCAGGACACTGAAGGAATTGCCACAGAGAGATCGCTGAGATCTATCAGAAAGTAGCTGAGAAAAATAAAAGAGGAAAAAGCATCCACAACAAGCTCATGGATCACAACATCCAGCCTGAGACCCCAACAGCAAACCTACTACTTGCCCACAGTCTCTGGAACCAGGCCCATCACCTTCATACTTCACCAATCAAAATCTTGGCAGGCTGACTGATGAAGAACTTTCCCTTACAGAACAAGGCTTAAAAGACTGTAAGAGATGAATGCTTCTGCAAATGCACATACACCAATGCAAGATGACAAAAATCACAAATAATCAGGGAAACATAGCACCATCAAAGGAGCAAGAAAAAGCTCCAGTAACAGACTCTAAAGAAATGGATAGCCATAAACTGCCTGACAAAGAATTTAAAATAATCATCTTAAAGAAATTCAGTAAACCACAAAAGAACAGAGATAGACAACTGTAGATAGATAATAAATAAATGAAAACAGGAACACAATACATGAACACAATGAGATGTTCAAGAAAGAGATAGAAACCATAAAAAGGAATCAAATGGAAATTCTGCAGCTGACAAAAACAATAACCAAACTAAAAATTTTAATAGAGTTTCAACAGCAGACTTGATCAAGCAGAAGAAAAGAATCAGTGAATTCAAAGACAGGTCATTTGAAATTATCTAGTCAGAGGAACAAAAGAAAAATATATTTAAAAGAATGAAAAGGCCTGAAGGACTTATGAGATACCTTCAAGAAAATGAATATATTTATTATGGCAGTCCTACAAGGAGGGAAAAAATTGAAATAGGCAGAAAGCTTATTTAAAAAGATAATGGCTGAAATTTTCCCAAATCTGAAGGAGGAAATGGACATCCAGATACTTTAAGCCCAAAAACCCCAAATAGGTTAAACATAAAGAGTTCTATACTGAGACACCTTATAATAAATTTCTAAAAATCAAAGACAGAGAGATTTTTTTAAGTGAAGAGAAAAGCAACTTGTCACATACAAGAGAACTTCTATAAAACTATCAGTGGATTTCTCAGCAGAGACTCTGCATGTCAGGAAAGTGTGATGATATATTCAAATTGCTGAAAGATAAAAACTGCCAACCTTAGAAAAATGTCCTTTAAGAATGATGAAGAGATAAAAACATTCACAGACAAACAAAAATGGAAGGAATTTATTTCCACTAGATATGCCTTACAAAAAATGCTAAAGGGAGTTCTTCAGGTTGAAATTAAAGAAAACTAAACAGCAACATAAAAACATGCAAAAGTATAAATGTCACTGGTAAAGGTAAATATATAGACATATTTAAAATATTGTAATGGTAGTGTGTAAACCACTTTTAATTCTAATATAAAAGTTAACAGACAAAAATATTAAGAATAACTATAAATAACAATTTAATGGATACACAATATAAAAAAATGTAGATTGTGGCATCTTTAATATAATGTGGGGTGAGGACAGAGCTAAAAGCATAGAGTATTTGTATGTTATTGAAATTAAATTGTTACCAGTTTAAAATTGAGCATTATATCTATAAGATGTTTAGTGTAAGCCTCATGGTACCCCCAAATAAAATACGTATATTAGATACACCAACAAAAAAAGTGAAAGAAATCAAGCTTATCACTACAAAATAAAAAAATCACAAAGGATGATGCAAAGGAAGAGAGGAAAATAGTAGCAACAACTACAAAATAGAAAAAAACAAAATGGCAGGATCCCCCAAAAGTTCAGATGTTGGAGACTTAATCCCAACAGTGTTAATAGGGTGGGAAATCCAATTATGATATTTGAAAGGTGGGGCCTTTAAGGGGTAATTGGATTGTATGGACTGTGCCCTCATGAATGGATTAATCCATTTATGGAGTAATGAGTTATCATGGGTCAGGGCTGGAGCCTTTATAAGGAACACATGAGAGAGTTCTTCCCATTCTTGCAATGTGACATCCTACTCACTATGGGACCCTGCAGAGCATTCCCACCCAGAAAAAGGCCCTCACCAAATATGCCCCCTGGACAGTGGACTTCGGAGCCTCCACAACTGTAAGAAATAAATTATGTTTATTTATGAATTACCCAGTTTCAAGTATTATGTTAAAAACAACTGAAAATGACCTACTACAGTAAGTCCTCACTATCAATAATTAACTTAAATATAAATGGATTAAACTACCCAACCAAAAGACATAGAGTGGCTGAATGGACTTAAAAACAAAAAACAAAAAAAACAAGAAAGATCCTAACATATGCTATCTATAAGATATTTGCTCTAAAATCAAGAACACACATAGTCTAAAACTGAAGGGGTGGAAAAAAATATTTCATGCAAATGGAAATCAAATGAGACCAGGTATCCAGGTATGGCTCAACTTATGTGAGAAAAAAAAAAAAACAGAATTTAAGTTGAAAACCACCACAAGAAACAAAAATGTTATTACATAATGATAAAAGGATCAATTTAACAGAAGAATATAATAGTTATAAATATATATGCTCCAGCATCAGAACACTTAAATATATAAATCAAATATTGATAGATCTGAAGGATGAAATAAAGATGCAATAAAAAGTAGGTCTCAATACTTCACTCTCAGTAATAGATTGAAATCATAGATCATCCAGACAGAAAACTAATAAGGAAACAGCAAATTTGAACAAAATAATAGAACAAATGGACCTAACAGACTTATGTTGAACATTCCACCCAAAAGAAGCAGAATATACATTCTCCTCAAGAACACATATAATACCAAAAAGTCTTAAATTTAAGAAGACTGATATTCCAAGTATCCTTTCTGGCCACTATGTAATAAAATTAGAAAATCAATAACAGCAGGAAAATTTTTAAATATGTGGGAATTAAATAACATACTTTTGAGAAACTACTGGGCCACAGAAAAAATCAAAATGTAAATTTAAAAATATCTGGAGACAAATGGAAATAAAACACAGCATACCAAAATTTATGGGATGCAGCAAAAGCAATACTAAAAGAGAAGTCTATAGCAATAAATGCCTACATTAAATTTTTTTAAAAAGGAAGGATCTCAAATAAACACCATAACTTTCCTCTTCAAGGAAATAGAAAATAAGAAAAAACTAAACCCAAAGTTAGCAGAAGGAAGGAAATAATAAAGATTTGAGCAGAAATTAGTGAAATAGAGAATAGAAAAACTATAGAAAAGACTGATGAAACTGAGTTGGTTTTTTGAAAAGATTTTTTTAAAAATCAACAAACAGCTAGGCTAATTAATAAAAAGAGAGAAGACTCATAAATAAAATTATAAATGAATGAGAAGACATAACAAATGATGCCACAGAAATAAAAAATATAATAAGGGACAATTATGAAAAATCACACACCAACAAATTGAACCACTTAGAAGAAATGGATAAACTTTTAGAAACATACAATCTATCAAAATTAAATGAAATGGAAGAAATGGAAAGCCTAAACTGAAAATAGCAATTAAGAAAATTGAAGGAATAATCAAAATCTTCCCAACAAAGAAAACCCCAGGGCCAGATGGTTTCACAGGTAAATTCTACCAAAAATTCAAAGAATTAATACCAATCCTTCTTAAACTCTTCAAAAAGAAACAGAAGATGGCATAACATTTTCAAACTCATTTTATGAGGCCAGCATCACCCTGATACCAAAGTCAGACAATGACATAACAAGGAAAGAAAACTACAGGCCAATATTTCTGATGAACATACATGCAAAAATCCTCAACAAAATACAGTCATGAGTTGTTTAACAACAAGGATACTTTCTGAGAAATGTGCCATTAGGTGATTTGGTCATTGTGTTAGGATCATAGAGTGTACTCACACAACCTAGATTGTAGAGCCTTCTACCCACCTACTCTATATGGTATAGCCTATTGCTTTGAACAACACCATTATACATGTGGTTGGTCATTGCCCAAAACATGATTATGTGGTACATAACTGTACTAGCAAACCAAATTCAACAGCACATTAAGAGGATCATTCACCATGATCAAGTGGGATTGAAGGATAAAAATCACATGATCATCTCAATAGATGTAGAAAAAGCATTTGAAAAATTAAACTCTGTTTCATCATTTAAAAAACTCAACAAATTAGGTATAGAGGGAACTTACTTAAACACAATAAAGGCCATATATGAAAAGCCCACAGCTAACAACATGCTCAACAGTAAAAAAATGAAAGATTTTCCTCTAAGATCTGGAACAAGGGTAGGATGTGCTCTCAGCATTTCTATTCAATATAGCACTGGAAATCCTAGCCAGAGTCATTAGGCAAGAAAAAAAAAATTTTAAGGCATCCAAATTGAAATAGAAAAAGAAAAATTGTCTCTTTTTGCTGATGGCACATAGTCTTATATGCAAAAACCCTAAAGACACAAACAACAAAAACATAGTTTCAGAACTAATAAACTCAGTAAAGTTGCAGGATATGTAATCAACATACAAAAATCAGTTGTATTTCTATACACTAACAATAAATTGTCTTACAAGAAAATTAAGGAAATGATTCCATTTATATAGCATTTAAAGAAATAAAATACTTAGGAATAATCTTAACCAAGGAGGTTAAAGACTTATATACCAAAAACAATAAAACATTGAAGAAAGAAATTGAAGCAGGCACAAATAAATGAAAAGACATCTCACTAGAAAAATTAATGTTGTTAAAATTACCACACTACTCAAAGTGATCTACAAATTCAATGCAATCCCTATGAAAATTTTCATGTTAGTTTTAAAGAAATAGAAAAACAATCCTAAAATTTATATGTATGAAGCCACAAAATATCCTTCATAGCCAAAGCAATTTTGCTCAAGAACAAAGCTGGAGGCATCATACTTTCTGATTACAAAACTACAGTAATCAGAGTAGTATGGTGCTAACATAAAAACAGACATGTAGATCAATAAAACAGAATAGAATGCCCAGAAATAAACCCACACATATACAATCAATGGTCTTCGACCATGTGCCAAGACTACACTACCGAGAAAGTACAGTCTTCAATAAATGGTTCTAGAAAAATTGGGTATAAACATGCAAAAGAATGAAATTGGACCTTTATCTTTCACTATACACAAAAATCAACACAAAATGGATTAAATATTTAAATGTAAGTGTGGAATATACTATAAAGCATATGTACTTCACAGGGCCTGGTTTTCCAGAGCCTCGTAGTTTCAAATATTGACCCTGCGAAGGACAGAAAATTTCCCTCAGGCTATAAAGTCTAAAGATAAAAAATTCTAACACAGCAAGGTTGATGGCTCAAGGACAGACTAGTTACTAATTGATATGTTAAGATACTGGGAAATTGCCATAAGAAGGAATGTTTGCTAAGATCAAGATTTTGTTGGTGGATCACTTAATTGTCTAATGGAATATCATCTGACTTGTTTCACTGAAAGTTACCAGCCTATATTGTTAAACTATAACCCCACCTATGTTCTCTTTCTGTAACTTACTGGTCCAGAAAATAAATGTAGGAAGAGAACCCCAATTGCGGGTTAATTTCCCAAGGAAGGGATGCCTCTTGCTTGAGGGATCCAGGGAAGTTAACTGCTTCGGGGCTTCTCACTGCTCAGAACAGATGGGCTTTGAGTAATCTTTTGCAGCTCCATCACCCAAGGGAAGTGCGGTGACAAATCTGTGGGGGGCAAAGCAACATGTTAAGACCTGAAACTGTACAACTCTTAGAAGAAAACGTAGGAGAAAGGTTTCTAACACTGGCCTTGGCTACTATTTCTTGAATATGACACCAAAAGCACGGACAACAAAAGCAAAAACAGACAAGCAAAACTACACATACTAAAAGCTTCTGCACAGCAAAGGAGTTAATGAGGAGTTAATATCTAAAATATATAAGAAACTTATATAACTCAATGGCAAAAACAAAAACAAAACCTAAGTTAAAAATAGTCAAAGGACCTAAATTGACATTTCGTCAAAGAAGATATAGAAATGGCCAACAGGTATATGAAAAAATGTTTACCATCAATGATCATCAGGGAAATGTCAATTATAGCAATGAGCTATTACCTCACGCTTGTTAGAATAGCTATTATCAAAAAGACAAAAATAACCAGTGTTGGTGAGGATGTGGAGAAAAGGGAAACCTCATATACTATCGGTGGGAATGTAAATTGGTGTACCCACTATAGGAAACAGTATGGAGGTTCCTCAAAAAATTAAAAATAGAACTACCATATGATCTAGTAATCTTACTTCTGGGTATATATCTTAAGGAAATAAAACCAATATCTTGAAGAGATATCTGCAATCCCAGGCTCATTGCAGGATTATTCGCAACATCCATGACATGGAAGCAACCTGTATCCATCAATGGATAAATGGATTTTTTTTAATGTGGTATATATTACCACATATGATAGTATATCACAATGGAATACTATTAAGATTTTAAAAAGAAGGAAATTCTGGCATTTGAGACAATACAGATTACACTAGAGGATATAATGCAGATTGAAATAAACCAGAAAGAGAAAGACAAATACTAGGGGATTCCACTTATATGAGAACTCTAGAATATTCAACTCATAGAATCAAAAAGCAGAATGGTGGTTGCCATGATCTGGGGGTGGGGGTGAGGGGTAGGGGAAAAGGAAGATGTTAGTAAAAGAGTACAATGTTTTGTTTATGCAACATGAATAACTCCTAGGGATATACTATACAGTTTAGTACCTATAGTTAACAACAGTGTATTGTATACTTGAAAATATGGTACAAGGATAGATCTTATGTTGTGTTCTTATCAGAGAAAATAATAATAGTAATATATAATGCAGGCAGGAGGAAACTTTTGAAGGTGACGAATACATTTAAGCATAGATTGTGGTGGTGGTTTCTCAAGCGAAGAACTCTTACTTCTAAACTCGTCAAGTTGTATACATACAGTTTTTTATGTCAATCAC
>NW_007727820.1:335131-340072 GCF_000696425.1 Galeopterus variegatus | reverse complement strand
TGAAGGTGACGAATACATTTAAGCATAGATTGTGGTGGTGGTTTCTCAAGCGAAGAACTCTTCTAAACTCGTCAAGTTGTATACATACGGTTTTTTTATGTCAATCATACCTCAATAAACCAGTTTTTAAAATATAGAGTGTGTTTAATAAATATTAAGTAAATGATTGAATGTTTGGTCAATGAATGACTAAATATTTGGTCAATTCCACCTATGAAATGTCTCAACCTAATTTTTATTCTTTCCTTTGGCAGTAGTCGCTCACACACTTAGCTGCTCTATCTACATTATTTGAGATTCCTAATAGGTGTCTCTGCTTCTAGAATCTTCCAATCTCTGCCCAAGTCCAATTGTATCCGTCATATCACCACTTAGATTTCTCTTCAGATCACTCACATGCATGCACACGTGTGCACACACACACACACACAATAATATCAGAGTCCTGCAATAAGATGTGTAATGGCTTTCTATTGCCTAGAACTCCTTTGCGGCTCTCTTCCATATCCACTCGCCTTCATGACTGAAAAGTTTTAAATTATTTCCACAATACAAGAGATGGCCTTTATTATACAGTCTCAGGAGGCCTTGGCATTTGAACTGCATGCTCTACCATGTCGAGACCTTTGTCTGTCTAACAGATGCCTATGTATCTTTGAAGTTCCGTACCAGATATCATCTTTGCTGTGAAAGCTTATTTTGATTCCTCAATCAGGCAGTTGTTCCTCCAATACATATTTTCCATGTGTTTTATGGTGTGTCTGTCTGCCTCACTGGAATGTGAGTTCTTCCCAGACTGTACTCTTACCTCATTTATCTTGTATTCCCTAATATCTAGACCATTGCATGAGATAACCCCCAGACTCTCCCAACAGTACACTTTTGTGTTTTATAGGCATGCAGGAATATGTTGATGTCAGCAGCAAAGCACAAATTTCTGGCTTTTCTTCAGAAATTTTTTCCTACAACCAGAAAAAGAAAAAATAGGCCATATGAGGAAACATCTGATGCTGTAAACTGACAAATAACTAATTATTTTTCTTTTTCATTAGGGAATTTTGACACAGAATAGACCCAACTGGTGATTCTAAAATTATAACCTCTTGGTTTCTTTCTCACGTCTATTCCTGCAAGAATTCCAAGTATTGTGTGTTTTGCATGTATGAGGACTATGTGCTATTAGTTCTATGCAAAGTCTAAGGTTTTGTCTGTGGTGTCCTACAAGTGGAAGCCATGAGTTTGCCAAATTAAGTAGTTAATATCACATTTGTTAGAAGTGCTGCTATTGAATTCTGCTGCAAATGCCTAACTTCTAAGATGGCTGAGCACAAACAAAACAAGGTACAAAGTTGAAATCTTTTGATAAATGTCAAGTTGCCATTAGAATGCTGTTCATAGACTTTAGAGTACAGTCAATATAATTTCTCACCAAAGAAGCAATTGCTTCCTCTCTACATCTTGACAGATCTGCAGGAGTCCAAAGATTATCACTGCCCTCTGAACTCTTCATCATGTTTTAAATCTGTTGAAGTATGAAAAAAATCAAGTGTGCTTCACAAAACAGGATCATAAAAATGAACTTGGCTGGAGCTGTCTTTGATGGAAGATTTTGAATCATGCTCCAGACAAGTCAAAAAAGAGATTGGGAAGTCAGCTGAGACATCAGTGCAGAAATGCTAAATACAGCAGAGTATTTATTAAGTGAAGGAAGACTCAACTACTTAGGTAAGGGCAGGTGGTTCTTTGACACAAAACAAAGCCAAACAAAACGAACAGTGCTTCCAAGCTGCAGAAAGGGTTAGTACATGCCTCTGGAACTTTGTGCCTTCACAGTCAAGGTGCTGTCATGCTAGAGTATCAAGTCTGCTTCAATACCCTGTCTTCTGTCATTTTCCAGGCTTGTTGAGCTGTTCGTGACTAGTACTAATGAGAGACATGCCCTTTCAATTGTTACTTCAAAAATATGCAAAAACTGCTCTGCTGTGCTCACCAGCCTCGCTTAATTTCCCATCAAAGAAATAGAACTCCAGTTACTTGACTGACTTTTCACATTGAATCTTGAGAAATCAGAGATGCTTCATGGATCTGCAACACTCAGGGAAATAAAATAGCTCGTACTTGGCCATATCTGATATCTGGATTCACAGCCTTTCCATTTTTAACATGATTCATTACCTTGCTTTATATTTTATTTCCTGTGGTCTTGATTCAGAGACTAGGATTTCTATCTTTTTAACCTCAAAAACCTACCAACTGTGAAAATTCCCAATATATCTAAGTGTAAAATTAATGCCAACTTCACTTAATGTATGCTGTATGTGTTTGTATTATGTTTCGGTTTGGTTCAAATTTGAATTTTGGCAAATGTTGTTTTGACAATTTTGAAATTTGTAGGGGTTTTCCACAAAATGAGTTTTGTGTAATTACGCTCAAGAAAAAAAGAAAGAAAAACCCTCAGATTAACAATCACAGATCTTGTTATTTCTGAAATGGGAGAAACTTGTTTTCCTTATATTGGGGTAAAATGAGCAAATGATAAAGTGACTCATGATAAAAGTGAGCTTGGCCCTTTCTCCATTGCTTTGTGTGACACATATGCAAACAAAAATAGATAATAAAAAAGAAATACCAAGGAATAATAAAAGTGCTACCTGCCTGTAATTGCTAATACACCAGAGTAGCTAGGGAAAGAACTATGCAAAGCAGTTTAAAAGGCCCATTTTCCTGCATTGCCTGATAAATTAAAAAGCCGGAAAATGAGCCAGCAACATGGAAAAGAGATTTTAAAAAATAAAGAGGAAATGAAGTTCAACCAAGAAAATGGGAACTGACAAAACCATGGGGACAACATTAAGGGTATGTCTATGTCTAAGACTGAGATCACTTTTTCAATAATCAACACTTAAATTACCCTGTTATTGTGCTAGAAATTCAGATAAGGCAAACCCTCTGTCCACTAGGAGTTCACAGTCTAAGAAGGAGACAGAGGAGCAAACCAAACACAATGAGCAGAGGGCTGCTGCAATACACTTGTAACAGAGAGGCACCTTCCAGCCCGACCACAGGAGCAAGGCCGCTGTTCTCCCTGCTGGTGAGAAATGTTTCTTCACACTTCTTTTCTTAGAGATCAATGAGTGCTATGGACTGAATGTTTGTGTCCCCCCAAAATGGAAACCATAATTCCCAATGTGATGGTATTTGGAGAGGGGCCTTTGGGAGATAATCAGGTTTAGATGTGGTCATGAGGGTGGGGCCCTCATGAGGGGATTAGTGCCCCTATGAAAAGGTCCCCAGAGGGTGCATTTACTTTCTCTCTCTCTCTCTCTCTCTCTCTCTCTCTACCATGTGAGGACACAGTGAGAAGCCAGCCATCAACAAGCCAGGAAAAGAGCCCTTGCTGGAAACTGACCGTGCTGGCACTTTGATCTTGGACTTCTAGCTTTCAGAACTGTAAGAAAATAAATTTTTGTCCCTGCTGGTCAAGACAGTAGAATACAGTCCCCAGCATCACCCTCTCCCACAAATCAACCAATTTAAAACTATTAAAAAGCAATGACAGTTAAGCAGGGGCCACTAGTGTTCAGGGGAAGAGAAACTTACTGAGTTCATAAAGGCAGGAGAAGCCACAATGAGAGAAAGAATGGATTGCTCCCACCATTTCAAGCCCCGGCAACTTCAAGACTAGCCCTGGTGAGAACATGGAGCAAGAACTGGCAAAAGTCGCAGCTGTGCCCTTTGTGTGAAGTTGCTTGGAGGCTGCAGGGGAGAAGAGGGCCTTGGTGGCCCCAGGCCCACAAGACCACTGACAGGGTTTCCGTGAACCCCCATAGGAGAGAGGAGCCACAGAAAACTGAAAAAAGGAGCCACTCAGAGGCCAGTGAGTCATCTCAAGGGACCAGCACATGGCTCATCCCATGGGAAGTGTTTGCAGTGGCAGGATGTCGGGGAGACAGGCCCACCAGGAGAGTACTGGGGCACAGCAGAGACAGATGATCTTCTCCCCAATCAGCACAGGACACCCAGTGCAGACTAGTCAGGAATATAGAACTGCAGGGGTGCAGTTTGCTGAAAAGTCTCAGGCCCAGACCAGAGTTTCCACACAACCCAGGTGTACGAGACATCACAAGACCCGGAAGCACTTACAAGGTCAATAATTAAAACCTGAGCTGCTCAAAAAGCCTTGCCCAGGGAATCAGCAGCAAAGCAGCAATTTAGCTCAACCACAGAGCTCAAGTGCTGGTTCCCACAGGAAGTTCCCCCATTTTAGAAGTAACCAAAGGACAAAAACTTAGTTCCAGCCCAGGCACACCAGGAATGCATTGGAGCCTAACAGGGGACATGAGGCATGGAACCAGGGGCAAGACCCCTGCCCACAACCACTCACAACAACAGCAACTTGGGGCCCCACCCAGGAACCCAAGGATTGGAGCCAAGGACTGTACCCCACTCTCACATACAGGCATGCCACCAATGCCTAGGGACTTGCCTGGGGACCCGGCTAGAAGCCAGGGACCAGACCCCTTTCTCACAACCAGACACACCAGGCCAGCACCTTGGGGCCCTCCCAGGGACCCAAGTCATGGAGAAGGGGACCAGAACCCCCTCCCACAACCAGGCACCCTGTGCCAGCACCTCAGGGACCACCTGGGGACCCGAGGCATAGAGAAGGGTACTGGACCCCCTCCCAAGACCAAGCTCGCCACACCAGTGCCTCAGAGCCTGCCCAGGGACCCAGGATAAGGAGGTGGGACTGGACCCACCCTCCCACAATGAGGCATGCCAGGACAGCACATCAGGGCCCACCCAGCGGCCTGAGGCATGGAGAAGGGGACTAAACGTCCCTCCCACAACCAGGCATACCTCGCCAGCACCTCAGGTCCGGACTGGTGACCCATGGAATGTAGAAGAGGACTGGACCCCCCTCCCACAACCAGGCACACT
>NW_007727820.1:326459-334316 GCF_000696425.1 Galeopterus variegatus | reverse complement strand
GGACTGGTGACCCATGGAATGTAGAAGAGGACTGGACCCCCCTCCCACAACCAGGCACACTGAGCCAGCACCTTGGGGCCTGCCCTGCGACCTGGGGCATGGAGGACAGGACCAGACCATCCTCCCCTCCCACAACCAGACACCCCACACCAGGACCTCAGGCCTGCCCTGGGACCTGGAGCATGGAGAGGAGTACTGGACCCCGCTCCCACAACCAGGCACCTTGTGCCAACACCTCAGAGTCTGCCCTGGGACCCAGGGCATGGAAAAGGGGACCGGATGCCCCTCCAACAACCAGGCACACTGTGACAGCATCTCAGGACCCACTCGGGGACCCAGGGCATGAAACCAGGGATTGGACAATCTCCACAACCAGGCACACTGCCAGCACCACAGAGCAGGCCCAAAACATCTCCTTCATGTGGGTGGCCCACCACAGCCACCATGATAACCATGGCTGCCAGGAAGGCAGCTAGATGCCACAACCACCACACAGATGGTTCTCCAGCCACTGGAGTGAGTTGACACAGGGAGAATCACCAGCAGAGATAAAGNCAGATGGTTCTCCAGCCACTGGAGTGAGTTGACACAGGGAGAATCACCAGCAGAGATAAAGAAAGGAGGAGGATGTCTGCCTCCACAGAGCCCATTTCAGAGTGACGGAAGAAACATCTGCTCTATGATAGTATCGGGGAACCTGATCACGCCTCTCAGCACTGGACAGATCATTTGGGCAGCAAATCAACAGAGTAACAATTATTCTTTCAGGGGGAGAGAAGAAATCTAGAGTGATTAGAGGGTGGAGGGGGAGAAGAAGGAGGATGGGGTGAGATTGGACAAGGAGCATAAAGAATAATTATAATCTGTAACAATATATATGCTAGTAATATTGATTTGATCAACATATCTCAATGTTGAACCCCCAAAATATGTATAATCAATTTTGATTCAATAAAAATTTTTAAAAATAAAATAAAAAAGAATTTGGCTTCTTAAACTTTGGTTTATAAAAAAAAAAACTACATATTGTGCACAAGTAATTGATAGTCAACTCTATACCCCACAAATATGTATAATCAATTAAGTTTCAATTAAAATAAAATAACACATTCCTGATCAAAAGACTGGATACATCTTATAGAGATTGAAAGAGTATATTTGTCCAGAGACTCGATGACCTAATCAAGGACCCAAAGTACGCTTTTATGTGACGAAGGAGGAATAAAGACTAGGTCAAAAAGGCAAATAGAGCAATACTGAGGCTTTCAAGAGTGTGTTGCAAAGAAGCATCAAAATGCAAGTATAACCTAGTGTTTCTCATGTGAAAACTAATTTAAAACCATGTCTTGCCTCATATTTGCCCTACACAGAACAACTTCAAAGCAAACAGCTTTCCCATAATTTTAGAATGGCCAACTATCCCCAGGAAGACAAATCATAGCTCAGGCTCCCCAAAATAGAGTTCTGAATGGCAGGTCTATAATCACAGATCTGGTGGATGTCCAATGCCATCTAAATCATGTCAGTTGCCAATGAGTACAAATAAGAACAGTTAAAAATCAGAATGATGAATTCAGCATAATTAAATTCTAGTTGAGTAAAAGAATCTGAATATTCTCTCCATGGAAATGATAACAGGGTACAGAAAAGATAACCTGCCAGAAACTCCAAATATAGTATAATCTCAAATATCACCATATAATGTTTGTAAAAAGTATCTCTTAATACTTATTACTTGTTAAATATGCATCAAAATATAAAGACAACTATTTGTATTATACTAAAATAAAATAAATTTGGGGTGATTAAACATAATAATTACACCATACTTAGAGAACCCATCTGAAACAGAGTAATATAAACCATTTAATTATTACAATTTAAAATGTTACATTATTATTGGCAGAATTCATCATTCTAAATATATAATGTACAGATGCTATACATGTGGGCAATTTTGTGGTTAAACTTAAAAGCTTTAAAAATAACAGCAAAAAGATACTACATTTAAGTAACAAAAGTATAAATAAAGAAAAATTAATTAACACGTGAAATTACAGAGACAGTTCCATCCAGGTAAGTAATGGGGAAAAAATTCTGAAAATGTTGGTATCATTGTAAGTCTGTAAAATTAAAGTAAAATACATCATTGTTCATCTGAAAAATGATCCAATCTCAAAAACATCCATAAAAGCAGATGGGAAGAATAGTATGTAATTCATTTAATCTCAGTAAATCTATGATTTAGATACAATTATCATCATTTATCAATTAAACCAATTATCACAGAGGAGAAGTCTCCTGCCAAAGGAAAAAAAAAAAAGAATCAGTGGAGCAGCTAAGATTTGTGCTCAAACAATTTGGCTCTAGGGTCTGCTCTCCTAACTATTGCACTAAGTGGTAGAGAAATACAGGAACTAGTAAGTAACAAAGTGAGTTTATAAAAGCCATTTCAGAAAACCCATAGCTCAAAGAGAAAAGGTTTAAAGAATAATGCAACAAATCCATACAGTTTTCCCTTTTCAGAGTGATCACTACTACCTATACCCCATGCATGGTCTACCACATGGTACTTATCTGGGGCTAGGAGCATAAAGCAGCAAAACCCATGGTGAATTGCCATGGATATAGGCTAAATGGTTTTCCCTTTCAAAGCTCATGTGGAAGACTGAACTCCAATAAGGCAGTGTTGAAAGGTGGAGCCTTTAGGCAGGGCCCTCATGAATGGATTAATCTATGAATGGGTTAATGGATTAATGGGTTATCATGGTTGTGCACAGGTGGCTTCATAAGGAGAGCACATGACTCTTGCCATTGTCACCACGGGACTCTGCAGAGAGTTCCCATCAAGAAGAAGAGCCTCACCAGATGTACCTCTGGCCCTTGGACTTACCAGCCTCCAAAAATGTAAAAGTAAAATTTAGTACTTTATACATTTCCCAGTTTCAGGTATTCTGCTATGTGCAACAGGAAACAGACTAATACGCCATGGCTTGAGGATGTTCAAACCATAAATTCTGATTCCAAAAATCTGAAATGTTTTCAAATAACATTCCTCAAGAATGTCTTAGCTTAAGATTGTAGATATCTACTCTGACTCCAACAGAAACTACATAGCAAGGCAATTTCCCAGTATGATCTGCTGCTGAGGATCAGTTCCAATAGACAGTAGCCTGTGAAAACATTAAGGGCAGAATTGGAAAAGCTCAGGAGACTAATTTTTTTGTTCTTCCAAGTTCAAGTGGAAAAGCGAGAATTTATTGCCCAGGAGTCATAGTTGTACGTATATGTATTTTGTTCTCAGCCTACTTATCTTTATATATTTTATTTATTACCCTTTGCAAACTCTGTACAGTTCTTCAACTCTCTCCCATTCACACCCACTTAGATCCTTGCCTCTGGTAATTTACTCATGGCATTCCACATCTAAACTGCTTCCTACTTACATTTGCCTGTCCAATTCCTACCCAACCCACAAATACAGTTCAAATTCTACTACAACTTGAAGTTTTCTATGACAATTCTGGGAATGATTTCTCCTGCCTATGGGACTTAATCAAATTAGTAGTTGAGCACATCTGAATCTGTAGTTCACAATTGACCTTTAATTACGTACCTCACGGGGTAGTTATAAAAATTAAATTCATAGTTAAAATAATGTACAGAGTTTAGTGCCATCTGTGATATTTAGTAAGCACTCAGGGTTAGCTATTATGGTTATTTCTGGTTTTATCATTATTACTATTGTATCATATGCTATTATCTTATGCTATTCTATGCTATTACTAAACTATGATATTTTATTTATCTCATTATCTTTCCAAAAAGGATGAAGGCAATATTATATCTTTTTTTTCCAAAATTCCCAAACTCCTAACACTGTACCGTACACAGACTATATTGCCAATAAATACTTAGGTGGCTGAAAACAGGACATTAAAGTTGTTAACAAATACTACCTTATTACACTCTGCAATTTTTGAACTGTGTTTAGATAGTGAAACAGGTGGGACTTTTTTTATCAAAAGATTTATGGTACAAAATAGTTGTTAAAATCTCTGTCAAAGCAATAAACTGCCATTCCAGGAAATAACGAGGTGGTCTTGACCCCAAGATCTCACGTGAGTTCTAAATTCTAGGGAGAAGACGGTTTATAGTCACCCATCCATCTGTAGACATTTCCTGATAAATTTCGGTGGCCTTGTGTTGGCTCAACAAATTTCCTGTCAGCTGTAGTCCACAAAGTTCTAACACCCTAAGTAGGCAGACACATCTGACAATGTACATATTTGTGTTTTAGAAATATCACTCCGGAAGCAGCTTAAAGAAAATGGATTCTATGTGGGGAGATGAAAACAAGGAAAGCACTGGGGCCCAGATGAGATACGTGAGGACTCAGTCTGAAGCAATGGAAGTGAGGCTGGAGGTGTCTGAAATGCCCCCTCTCTTGTGCTTTTTCTGATGGTAATTTCTCTATACTCCTCTCCTCTGTGAGGCATTCCAGTCTCTGGTACTCTGAGTAGAGTGAATTCTACCTGGCGGAGGTCACGTTTCTCATCACAGATCTTACAATTTTTCTTACAGTTTACAAGTTAATTTATCATCTGTAGATTTCATTCACATTACTCAAAGCCCAATTCAGCACTCAAAGAATTTCCATGTGATCTCTTCTCTCACAACGTTTTTATCATAGATTTCTTTTTACTTTTTATTTGTTCTTTCTCAGAAGGCAAGATGAAATTAATAAACAAACATATGAGGAAAAGATTCCATTCTGCTAGTAATCAAACAATTTGAGGTGGTGTTATTTCACTGTTTAGCAAAAGGATAATTACTTTCCAAAGAAGAACCAAAACTTCCAAAGGGAAGCTATTAAGCTCAGACCTGCTAAAGGCAGTGTGAATTATTACGAAAATTTTGGAAAACAGGCCAGAAATAGCTATGGGAACCCCTCCCCCTCCAAAAAAAGTGTTGTGACTTTTTACCTTGTAAACCAGCTGTAGAAAACTATCCTCGAGGGAGAGGGGGATGGGGAGAGTTTGGACAAGGGACATAAAGAATAAGTACAATTTGTAATAATATACATACTAATAATGTTGATTTGATCAACATATGTCAACATTGAATCCCAAAAATATGTATCATCAATTACAATTCAATAAAAAATAAATAAAACTATCCTCAAGAAGAAATCAAAACAGAAGAAAAAGTTCCACTAACAGAATGTGTTCATTGCAACATTTTTCATAATAGGCAAATACTGGAAGCAACTTTAATGATTACTTGAATTACCTGTTATATGCTATTATAGTACCTTATGTTTTTCCTTTCTCAGCAACTAATATACCTCTAACTTAATACCTATACAAAAAAATATAAGTAAATAAAATCAAAGCAAAGAGAAAATAAAGCAGAAGTAAAGTTGGTGTACAAAGTGCATATCAACCTAAGGATAATTGAAGATGAGACTATATAATCAAAGATACAATAATAGTAAGTGGTAGAACACAGACACACATCCATATAGTCTGCTCCAGAGACTGAATACGTAACCACTTCCCTCTATTATCTCCCCATATTGGCCCTTCACACTATTCAATATTTAAAAACATGATAGCTCAATGGGAGTCAAGATGCCAGGCATTAGAAATTCCCATATACTGTTATAGAAGTAGAAATTTAAAAACTTTTCTAGAGAGTAATATTTACCAACAGCCATATTACTCAAGTAAATATCACTTCAAAAAAAAATCTACTCTGTAAAAAGAGTATGGCATTAAGGAATTATAGTTAATGTTTTTAGGTTTGATAATGATAGAGTTGTCATAATCTTAAAAGAGTTCTTATTTTGTAGAGATACATATCAGCATGTGAATGATGTCTGGGACTTGCTTCAAAACAACCTGAGGCATGGAGTATGTAGATTAAACAGGATTAGTCATGAGCTTGTAATTGTTGAACCTAGATGATAAGCAAATGGGAATTCATTTTACTAATTCTCTCCTCTTTTGTATCTATTTGACATCTCCCATGATAAAATGGTGAAAACTCATCAGAGATGCACATGAAGATTTGTGTGCAGGGTTGAGCATCACAGGGCTATGTAGAATAGTATGTAAGTATTGGTGATAACTGAAATACCCAACCATGGGAAAATCATCCTATAGATTATAGTACAGCTATATGTCTAAATATTATGTAGCCTGTAAGAATTTATGTTTTAAATGACTAGTTATTATATTATAAAAATGTTCATAATACAACATTAAGTGGAAAAATGTTTTTGTAAATATTGAACCACATACTGTATAATATGATCTAATTTGGAAGGGACTTTTTTGTATAGACAAAAGTTAGAAAGAAACACATCAAAATTTTAAAATGGTTATCTTCACATAGTCACAGGTTGCTATGAGCTGAACGTTTGTCCTCTCCAAACCTCATGTTAGAACCTTAATCCCCAATATGATATTTGAAAGGTGGGGTTTTCAAGAGGTAATAGGATCATGAAGGCTATGTCCTTGCGAATGGTTTAATGGGTTATCAGGGAGTAGACTGGGAGCTTTGTAAGGAGAGCAAGTGAGAATGTGGAAATGCTCCTGTCATTCTCACCTTGTGATATTCTGCACTGCTTTGGGACTCTGCAAAGAGTTCCCACCAAGAAGAAGGCCCTCACCAGATTCGCTCCCAACCTTGGACTTCCCAGCCTCCAAACTTTAATAAATTTCATTTTTTTTATAAATTACCCATTTCAGGTATTCTGTTATAAACAACAGGAAATGGATGAATGCATAGGCAATTTTTTTTCTGCATTTTCCATTATTTCTAACAAGAGAATGAACTATTTCTATATTCAGCAAAAAAAAATAGTGTTATTAAATATTTCAAAAAGTAAAAAGAAACCTGATTCTGTTCAATCAGTAAAAAACTCCCTAGAGACTTTTGGGGGGGTCATTGTTCAACCATTCAAACCCTCACTGTGAAGAGACTGGGGCAAAGTGACATTATCTCCCTGACTGAGCTGGCAGCCACTCACCTACAGCTGGCTCAGCTACTCAGCTGGCTACATGCCGTGCTGGCATTCCAGAATCAGGGGCCCAAGAGCCAAGTGAGACCTGACCTTCACTGGCTTCATCCAGTGTCCTCAATCCACATGCTTTGCATATGTGAAAAGATGTGGACAGTGGAGTAATTATAAAAAGAAGAAATATAAAAAGAAATAAGTCACTGAGCAAAGTCATGAAAAATGGAGGCATATTATACAAAGTGTATAATGTCAAGAGGTACTATCTCTAGGTGTCTGGAGGTAAAATAGAAAAACAATCGCACATGCACCAAAAAAAAAAAAAAAGACAATTTAGGTAGAAGACTTAGTAATTGCCAAAAGAACAATGTGATCTTTTCATTCATTTAAAAATTCCCAGTTCAAAATAGATGAACTTCATCTTCATTTACATTCATTAAAATGCCAAGCAGAAGCTTCTTGTCAAGAGCTGGATGACTGAGCACTCCTGATTATTGTGTTACCAGAGAGGGCACCACAGAAGAATGGCTCAGTATGCACACTTGCCTCTGCATGAACTCTCAGATAATCTGAACATTTTCTAAATTGCTAGATCTATCCTTGAATTTCAAGTAAATGAAAAAAGTCCTTGTCCCAAATTATTTCCTGGCCTTTAAACATGTGAACTCAACCAAATTTTCTAGAAGTCTAATTTAAAAAGAGTAGCTTCAGGAAGAGTATGGATTTTAAAATCCCTCTCTTGCTAGGTGTTAAGAACTTCACACTCTATTCCCAACAAACTGAAACACTTCCTGCCTACATTATAGTAGCTGAGCTCACTATAATATGCTCGT
>NW_007727820.1:307025-326109 GCF_000696425.1 Galeopterus variegatus | reverse complement strand
TTGATTCCTTAGTTCTCTGAATTATTTTTTTTTTAAGTCTATAATAGCCGCTCTGTAAGTAGCCATGCCTCATGTACTCAAGCTACTGCCACAGGGGGCTAGCCCACTTCCCAGACCTCAGATCTGCTGTCACTCCTCGCATGCCCATGCTCCAGACCCCAGCTCCACAGCTGCATCATGCTCATCTGCACCTCAGATACCAGATGCACCAAAAATATGTTTGTACCCCGGCCTGGAGCCAAGGTCTCCCTGCACAAGTCCATGCTTCAGACAACAGCTATGCCACCACAGTGTTAGTCCACACCCTGGTCCCAGGAGATCCTGTTGCTCCCCATGTATCCCAGTCCCATTGCTGCTCCACTGTGGCCACACATGAGAAACTGGTGCCACCACCACTGCAAGCATGCCCACAAACTGGAACTGGTACCAAGAAGGATTCTCTCAGCCACAACAGCCTAAATAGGAGAAAAAGAGCTCAAGAGTACCCCAACAGGACAAATTTTGCCAATGAAAAACCCAGTGGTTCTCAGCACCCCTGTGGACACCTATAGACTTAGCCACTGAGAACCTCTACAATATGTACTAATGCTGACTTCTGCTGACAAAGCTGTGGACACCTATAGACTTAGCCACTGAGAACCTCTACAATATGTACTAATGCTGACTTCTGACAAAGATTCAAGGAAACTATACCACTGCACCTTCACTGGAGCCAGAACCACTGCAACCCTCACAGCTGGTGCCATTGTACCCCCCCATAGGTGAAGACCTTTCCCCACCAAAATCAGTTCATAAATCAGTTGCAGTCTGGAAGAGATGACTGCCCCAGAAAATGCCCAAAAAATCGACAAGAAAAATGAAATCTAGGAAATAGAACACAACCAAAGGAACACAATAATTTTCCAGTAGCCGATCACCCAAAAATAGAGATCTATGAATTGCCTAACAAAGAATTTAAAATAATTGTTTTTAAGGAAGTGAATTAAAAGACTACACAGAGAGTCAGCAGCTACCAAAAAATAAAATAGCTAGGAATAAATATAACCAAGGAGGTGAAAAATCTCTACAATGAAAACTATAAAACACTGATGAAAGAAATTAAAGAGGACGTAAAAAATTGGAAAGAATTCCCATGGCCATAAATTAGAAGAATTAATATTGTCAAAATGATCATAGTACCCAAAGTGATCTACAGATTCAATGCAATCCCTATCCAAATAACCAATGATACTTTTCACAGAAATGGAAAAAACAATCCTAAAATTCATAGGGAAACACAAAATACCCCAAATAGCCAAAACAATCCTAAGCAGAAAGAACAAAGTGGGAGGCATCACACTCCTTGACCTAAAAATATAGTAAAAAGCTGTAGTAACAAAAACAGCATACTACTGGCATAAAAACAGGCATATGGATCAATGAAGCAGAATAGAAAATCCAGAAATGAATCCATGTATCTATAGCCAACTGATCTTCAACAAAGGCACCAAGAACATACAGTGGGGAAAGGACAGCCTCTTCAATAAATGGTGCTGAGAAAACTGGTTATCCACATGCAGAAGAACAAAACTAGACCCCTATCTCTTACCATGTACAAAACCAATTCAAAATGGATTAAAGACTTAAATGTAAAACCTGAAAATATAAAATCCAACAGAAGAAAACATAGGAGAAACACTTCAAGATATTTGTCTGGGCAAAGGAAACAATCAACAAAGTGAAGAGACAACCTGCAGAATGGGAAAAAATATTTGCAAACTATTCACCCAAAAGGAATTAATATCCAGAATATACAAGGAAATCAAACAACTAATAGCAAAAACCCAAATTCAATTTTAAAATGGACGAACAATCTTAATAGACATTTCTCAAAAGAAGACATACAACTGACCAATTGGTATATATATATATATATAAATTAATTAATAAATACAAATAAATTAATAAATTGGTATACATATAAATACTCAACATCACTAATCATCAGAGAAATGTTAATCAAAACCACAGTGAGATATAACCTCACACCTGCTAGGATGGCTAATATCAAAAAGTCAAAAGATAAGTACTGGTGAGGATGTCAGTAAAAGGGAATCTTTATACATTGTTAATAGGAATGTAAATTGGTACAACCATTGTGGAACTACCGTATAATCCAGCAATCCTACTACTGGGTATTTATCCAAAGGAAAGGAAATCAGTATACCAAAGAGATACCTGTACTTCCATATTCACTGAAGTGCTATTTACAATAGCCAAGATGTAAAATCAAGCTGTGTCCATTAACAGATAAATGGATACAGAAAGTGTGGTACATGTACACAATGGAATACTACTCAGCCACAAAAAAAAAAAAAAGAAAGAAAAGAAATCATGTCATCTGTGGCCACATGGATAAGCCTGAAAGACATTATTCTAAGGGAAATAAGTAAGGCACAGAAAGATAAATACCATATGTTCTCATGCATGTGTGGGAACTAAATATATATATATATATATATTGAGCTCATAGAAGAGAGAAGAACTGACGTACCCGAGGCTGGGAAGTATAGGGGGAGGAGGAACAGAAAGATGTTGGTTAATGGATACAGAATTACACCCAGATAATAAGAATAAGTTCTCGTATTCTACAGTAGTGTTAGGAGTCCAAGATTAACAATAATTTATCCTATATTTTCAAATGGCTAGAAGAGAGATGTTCAATGTTCTCATTACAGAGAAATAATAAATGTTCATGTGATGGATATGCTAATTAGCCTAATTTGATGATCAACACACTATGTATCGAAATATTACTCTGTACCCCATCAGTATGTTCAATTATAACATGTCAATTTTACAAAATAATAACTTTTTAAAACTTTATGAAAACTTCCAAAATCTAGGGAAAGATAGAAATATCCAGATACAGAAAGCTCAAAGGTCTCCAACCAGCACTATTACCTAAAGAAGAATATACACTTGGTAGTCATATATAATCAATTGCCAAAAATCAAAGATAAAGAGAGAATCTCAAAAGCAGCAAAAGAAGATCCTCACATACAAGAGAACTGCCACAAAGTTATCAGCAAATTTCTCAGCAGAAACCTAGCAAGCCAGGAGAGAGTGGAATGATATATTCAAAATGTTGAAAAAAATGCCAACCAAGAATACTTTACCCAGCAAAGCTGTCCTTCAGAAATGAAGGAAATATAAAGACTTTCCCAGACAAACAAAAGCTGAGTGAGTTTATCACCACTACACCTGCCTTACGAGAAATGCTAAAGGAAGTTCTCTGAGCTGAAATAAAAGGCTACTAATCAGTAACATGAAAACATATGAAAGTATAAAACTCACTCATAAAAATAAATACAGAATCCAGTTCAAATTCTCTAATGCTTTAATGGGGGTGTGTAAATCATGTGTAACTCTAGTGTAGAGGTTAAAAAACAAAATTATTAAAATCAACAGTAGCCATAATAACTCATAAATGAATGCAAATAAAAAGATGTAAACTGTGACAGCAAAAATATAAAATGGGGAAGGGTAAAAGTGAACCTTTGTATGTGATTGATGTTGTCATTAGCTTAAAATAGACTTGTATAAACATAAGATATTTTACATAAGCCTCATGGTATCCACAAAACAAAAACATGTAGTAGATACATGAAAGATAAAGAAAAAGGAATCAAAGAATATCACTGAAGAAAACCATCAAATCACAAGGGAAGAGAGCAAAAGAGAAAGAAAGGAACAAAGAACCCACAAAAAATGAAAAAACAACAAAATGATGGTAGTGAGTCCTTAACTATTAATAATTACCTTAAATGTATATGGATTAAATTCTCCAACCAAAAAACATACCACGGCTGAGTGAATTAAAAAAAATAAGACCCAACTATAGGCTTCCTACAAGAGACTCGTTTCAGCTTAAAGGACATACATAAATGGAAAGTGAAGGGATGAAAAAACATACTCTATGCAAATGGAAACCAAAAAGACCAGAGGTAACTATACTTACAGCAGAAAAAAAATAGACTTTAAGACAAAAATTATAAAAAACAGATGAAGAAAGTCATTATGTAATAATAAAGGGGTTAATTCAACTAAAGTATATAACAATTTAAATACATATGCACCCAACATTAGAACACCAAAATACACAAATCAAATATTGATAGAGCTGAAAGAAGAGATAAACAGCAATATATTAATACTAGGAAATTTCAATACCTCACTTTCAATAATGGATAGATCATTCAGAGAGTAAATCAATAAGTAAACATTGGAATTGAGCTACACATTAGACTAAACGAACCTAACAGATTATACAAAGCATGTCATCAAACAACAACAGAATACACATTCTTCTCTAGTGGACATAGAACATTTTCCAAGATAGATCATATTTTAGGCCACAAAAACAATTCTTAGCAAATTTAAGAAGGCTAAAATCATATCAAGTATCTTTTCCAACCACAATAGTATAAAATCAGAAATCAATAACAGGAGGAAAACAAAAATATTCACAAATATATATGGAAATTTAACAACATGCTTCTGAACAACCACTGGGTCAAATGAGAAATCAAAAAGGAAATTGTAACATATCTTGAAACAAATGAAAATGGAAACACAACATATCAAAACTTATGAGATGAAACAAAGGAGCTTGAAGAGGAAAGTTTATAGTGATACATTAAAAAAAAGAATGATATCAAATATATAGCCTAAAATTACACCTGAAGGGACTAGGGGAAAAAAAAAAAAAAACTAAGCCCAAAGTTAGCAAAAGGAAGGAAATAACAAAGATCAGAGCAGAAACAAAATAGGGAATGGAAAAACAATAGAAATAATCAGCAAAACTAAGAGTTGGTTTTTGAAACGACCCCCCAAATTGACAAACCTTTAGTTAGAGTTAGAAAAAAAGAGAGAAAACTCAAAAAATAAAATCAGAAATTTTTAAAAAATTACAAACTGTTACCACAGAAACACAACTCATAGTAAGAGACTACTATGAACAATTATACACAAACAAATTGGATAACCTAGAAGAAATGCAAAATTTCTAGACACATACAACCTAACAGGACTAAATCATAAAGAAATAGAAACTCTGAACCGACCAATAACAAGTAAGGATTTTGAATCAGTAATCAAAAACTACAATCAAAGAAAAGCCTAGGACCTGACAGCTTTGCTGGTCAATTATATCAAACATTTAAAGAAGAATTAACACCAGTTCTTCTCAAACTCTTCCAAAAATTTAAGAAGAGATAACACTTCCAAATTTGTTTTATGAGGCCAGCATTACCCTCCTACCAAAGCCAGACAAAGACACTACAAGAAAAGAAAATTACGGGCCAATATCCCTAATGAACATAGATACAAAAATGCTCAACAAAATATTAGCAAACCAAATTCAACAAAACATTAAAAGAATCATACACCATGACTGAGTGAGATTTATCCCTAGGATGCACAGATGCTTCAACCTACACAAATAAATAAATGTGATCCACCACATTAATAGAATAAAGGATAAAAATTACATAATCACCTATTACTTCAAGTAGCTAGTTGAGAGGGTTTTGAATGTTCCAATACAAAGAGGTGAGAAATGTTTGAAGTGATGAGTATGCTAAATACCTTGATATGATCATTGCACACTGTATATGATACTAGCTGAGGCTCCCCAAAATCTTGTTACCAGGCACAGGTCTGGCTGCCTGCCCACAAATAAAAATAACCTCAAAAGTCAAATGTTGGTGAAAATGGAAATCAGCTTTTTTTCAGGAATACCAGTTACCTGAGTAGAGATGTTAGGCTAACCCATCTCTCTGGTAAACCTGAAGGAAAATGACCAGACTAAAGCCATGTCAAAGACTCAGGCTTACTGAGGGGTTTTTAAAGAGGGCTTGAAGGAATGGAACATGGGAAGTGAAAAGCAGGAGAGAGGGAGATATGAGCTGTGCATCTCCATGCAAGGAGTCAGGTGCTCCATCTGTCTTCTGCTCCCATCCTTTATGTCAGGGTTCTGCTGGAGAGGTGGAATCAGCATTGCTTATTGATGTCTTGTTTGGTTTCCCAGGGTCTGGATAGTTCATGCAAGTCTGCAAGTTTGCAGCTTAGGCTGGCTGGAAAACAACTTTACATTTAGGTACATAATGTCATCTTGCCCCATAATCAATGTTCAAAATATCAAATCACAATGGCAAAAGAAGGAACTCAGAAAAATGCATACCAAGAAAAAAAACTGTCCTTTTAAAACTCTTTTAGAGCCCGTTTTAGGTCCCAACATGGCTTCAGTCCTGCTCAGTTCAACATATAAATGTACCCAAATATCACACTGTACTCCATAAATACATATACTTGTCTTGGGTCAGTTAAAAGAAAAATGTTTTTTCAGGCACAGAAGTAGATTAGAGGTTACCAGAACTAGGCGGGAGAAATAATAAATTTTTGCTTAATGGGGTGCTGATAACAGCAAAGCCTGGGGTTCAGTCCCTATACCATTCAGAAAAAAAAAAAAAGGTTGGTGCCAGTTAGCTGAGTTGGTTAGAGTGTGGTGCTAATCACACCAAAGTCCAGGGGTTGGTCCCTGAACTAGCCAGTCACCGAAAAAAGAAAAAAAACAAACAGGCAAAAGGAAAAAATAAAAGATATAGATTATTGTTTAATGGATACAGAGTTTATGTTGAGCATGACAAAAAAGTTTTGGAAATAAATAGAGGTGGTGGTCACACAGCATTGTGAATATAATGAATTCCATGCAATTGCATGCTTAAAAATGTTTAAAATGGAAATCCTTATGTTATATATATTTTAACACAGTTTTTAAAAATTACATGATCATCTAAATATAAGCAGAAAAAACATCTGACAAAATCCAACATCCTTTTCATGATAAAAACCTCAATAAATTAGTTATAGAAGGACTGACTGTTTCTCAAAACCATAAAGGCCATGTGCAACAAGCCCACAGCTAATAGTATATTCAACAGTGAAAACATTGAAAGCTGCTCCTCTAAAATCAGGAACAAGACAAGAATGCCCACTTTCACTACTTCTGTTCAAGATAGTACTGGAAGTCCTCGCCAGAATAATTAGGCATGAAAAATAAATGAAAGGCATCCAAATTGGAAAGGAAGAAGTAAAATTGTCTCTGTTTGAAGTTAACACAGTCTTATGTGTAGAAAATTCTAAAGACTTAACAGAAAAAGAACTAATAAATTCTGTAAAGTTGTAGAATACAATTATCAGCATATAAAAATCTGCTGAATGTTTATACCCTAACAATAAACTATCTAAAAAGGAAATAAAGAAAACAGTCCCACTTACAATGGCATCAAAAAGAATAGAATACTTACAAGTAAATTTAACCCTAAACATTTGTACACTGAAAACTATAAAACATTAATGAAAAAAATTGAGGAAGACACAATTAAATGGAAAGGCATCTAATGTTCACGGACTGGAAGAATCGATATTTTCAAAATTTCCGTACTTCCCAAGGTGGTCTACAGATTCAGTGTAATGTGTATCAAAATTCCAACATAACTTTTCACAGAAATAGAAAAAAAATCCTAAAATTTGCATGAAACCACACACACACACACACACACACAAAGAACTTCAAATAGCTAAAGCAATCTTGAGCAAGAACAAAGCTGGAGGCATCACACTTCCCAATTTCAAATTATATTACAAAGGTATGGTACTCAAAACAATATTGAACTGACATAAAAACAGACACGTAGACCAATGGAACAGAATAGAATGTCCAGAAATAAACCACACATATATGATGTCAAGAATACCCAATGAGGAAAAAATAGTTTTTTCAATAAATGGTGCTGAAAAAACTGAATATCCACACGCAATAGAATAAAATTGGATACTTACCTTTTACCATACACAAAAATCAATTTAAAATGGATTTAATGCAAGACCTGAAACTGTAAAACTACTAGAAGAAAACATGAGGGAAAATCTCCATGACATTGGTCTTGGCGATATTTTTTGGATATGACACCAAAAGCACAGGCAACGAAAGCAAAAATAAAGTGGGACAACATCAAACTAAAGTTTCTGCACAGCAGAGGAAACAATCCACAAAATGAAAAGACAACCCATGGAATAGAACAGAATATTTGTAAACCATGTATCCAATAAGGGGTTAATATCCAAAATATTTAAGGAACTCATACAACTCAATAGCTAAAAACCAAATAACCTGATTTTAAAAATTGACAAAGAGCCTGAAGAGACATTTTTCCGAAGAAGACATACAAATGGCCAACAGGTATATGACAAGGTGCTCAACATCACTAATCATCAAAGAAATACCAATCAAAACCACAATGAGATATTACCTCGCACCTGCTAGGATGGCTATTATCAAAAAGTCAAAAGATAACAAGTTTTGGCAAGGATGTCAAGAAAAGGAACTCTTATACATTGTTGTTGGGAATGTAAATTGGTATAGCCATTGTGGAAAACAGTATGGAGGTTCTTCAAAAAACTAAAAACAAGACTACTACATGATCGAGCAATCCCACTTCTAAGTATATACCCTAATGAAATAAAATCACTCTCTCAAAGAGATGTCTGCACTCCCATGTTTATTTCAGAATTATTTATAATAGCAAGATAGAGTGACAACCTAAGTGTCTGTCAACAGATGAATGGATAAAGAAAATATAGTGTGTGTGTATGAGTGTGTGTATGTGTGTGTGTGTATATATAAATTATTTACATGGAATTATGTATATTATATATTTACATGGAATATTCCATATAATGGTTATTATATAATGAATATCACATCATATTATATATCAAATATTATATATATAATGGAATACTATTCAACCTTTAAGAAGAAGAAAATCCAGGGCTGGGTGGTTAGCTCAGTTGGCTAGAGCTTGGCACTGATAACACCAAGATCCAGGGTTTAATCCCTGTACTGACCAGCCACCAAAAAATAAATAAATAAATAAACAAGGAGGAAATCCTGCCATTTGTGACAACATGGATAAACCTGGAGGACATTATGCTAAGTGAAATTACCCAGACACATAAAAACAAATACTGTATGACTCCTTTATATGTGGAATCCAAAAAGTAAAACATCAAACTCATAGAAATAGTGGAAATGTGGTTACCAGGGTTTGAGGGGTGGAGGGGGTAGGAATCACAAGATGTTAGTCAGAGGGTACACACTTGCAGTTATGAGATGAGTAATTTCTGGAGACCTATATACAGCATGGCGACTTTAGTTAATAATAACATATACTTGAAATTTGCTAAGAGATCTTAAGTATTCTCACCACCACCAAAAAAAAGTATCTGTGTGAAGCAATACATATGTTAATAAGCTTGAGTGTGGTAATCACTTCACAATGTATATGTACATTAAATATCACATTGTACTTTTTTAATACATACGATTTTTATTAGCCAATTATACCTCAATAGAGCTTTTAAAAAACACATAACATCCATATGTATTTTTCTCTCCCGATTTATAAAAATTCTTGTTAAATACAGTCTGATCTTTAAGAAAACTTCCATTTATCGTCACCCCCTCAGAAGCTACTGTCAGCTGGTACACATAACAACTGTGCACACTTCTGAAGGGTGAAGCTTTAATTCACCTAATGGCTGCTGTCCATCAAAACTCTTTCATGCATCTGGATCATTTATAGAACAAATATGTGTTTAGTTTTCCAAAAGCCTTCAGGTTGAATAATCTCATTTTGTGTGTGCTATTTTCAAATCCTATCTTGAAGCCTTTCTACAAGAAGGAAAAAGAGGGCAAAAAAAAAAATTAAATACCTAATTATGGCTAGTCTTTTAAGCAAAAATGAAAATTCGAGAATTCTAAAATAAATATCCTTCTTAGTTACTTGGTGTAAGTTACAGGAAAAAAAAGAAGCATATCTGAATCAGTAAATGAGTCAGAACTGCTCAGAAATATGCTTCATTGCCCAGCATTTTTAGAAATCAGATTAGTGAACACCTGCGCCATGGAAGATTTATATATTAGAGTTTATCCTGCAACTAGTTTCCCTACAATATCAATTTCAAATGACAATCTAACGGTTTGTGCAACAGCATTTGTCTCAGCATTTGTCAAAAGAAGTCATTTTATTTATGATTCATTTCATTTATTCTATAGTGTGTTAGCTGGATACTTTATTGATCCTTGCTCCATGTAATTTGGGCTTTCACAACACAGACAAAAATTTGGTTTGAAAGATAAGTAAGTATTGTAATCTACTCACTGGTAAAGGTGATAACATTACCAAAATTATGGCTGGGTAGGCTGCAGTATTGAGATGAGTTGAAAAGAATTCTGGTTTTGGAATAAAACTATAGTCTTTTATGTATTTTCACATCTCCTTATGCATGTGCAAATAGATATAAATTGTTTCACAAATCAGAATGAATATAGGACCACATTTCATTTTCCTAATTAATTAATAGCTTGAACACCAATTGCTATATTAGCAAGAAATATAGTATTCATTTACTCAATAAATGTTTATTGAGTGACTAGTATGTGCCAATCATTGTTCCGTGCTTGGGACACATTAACAAACAAAATATGCAGAAGTCTCTAGATTAGTTTACAATCTCCTGGATCTTTCTTTGGAGGCAAATCCATCCCTAAATCATCCAAGAACTTAACAGCTTTCTCAGTCCAAATGAGAGAAGGCAGTCCAACTCCCAAGCAGAGTATCCGTATTCTTCTGAGAATTCCACTATTAACATTGCTTCTTGCAGGCACATGGGAACCAATATCACTGCTCCTATTTCAATAGATAATGCTGATGCTGATGATTTGATGCTGGTCAGCTGAGTTGATATTCATTCAGTTTCCACACAGGAACCAAGCGGATCTTAAAGAGAGAATAACCCAAATCCTTCTGAGTTAGACCAAGCCAGAACATGGTTTCTATTACCTGGACTTCCTTAGTCACCCATCCTAAGCCTTCCCCAAGGGACTAAGCCCAAATGCACTGTGCTTAAGCATTGTCCCTTTGTAGACCTCGAACCTTGTTTTCTCATGTTGGTAGAAAGTAATTTATACAGGGTTTGGGGGGAAAAAAGCACCAAAAGCTGCAATGCTGGTTTGTTTCTCTTCTAAGAAATCTACCTCCTCAGAGATCATGCAGGTGCTCCCTTTCCTTCTGGGAAACACAAAGAGTCTGGTTATACCTCTCTTCTTACACAATAGAAGTATCTTCTTCAACCTCCAGAGAACATGACACCATTCATTCATTCATCCATCCATCCAGTCACTCATACCTACTCTGTGTCAGGCACTGCTCTCAGCTCCAATAGCCTCAAGAACACCCTCTGTCGGGAAAGCTGCCTTCATACCTACAAAGGATAACAAGTGACTTTCTGACAGTTCTGTCCCTAGAATAAAAGAAAAATAAATAAAAAGTAAAACACCATAAATGGGACCTTCAGCTGGACATCCTATTACATATGTGATGCATTATAGACACCAACAAAAACTGTCTAATATTTTTAAACATCCAAGTGATGATAACGCTATGAAAATGGAAATTGTTATTAATTCCTTTACCAAAAAAAATTCCATGAGCAAAGGTGAGCTTTAAAAATTATTTTAGAAAGAAAATATACCTAAATTCTGCAAAAAGCCAGCTTTGTAGCTGTTGGTGAGGTTTTTTTTTCCCAAAACCCTGTGTAAATTACTTTCTACCAACATGAGGAAACAAACAACAAAACAATCTAACCAGGTATCCATTTCTCAAGATAACTTTCCGCTTAGGATATCTTATCAACTCAGAAGGTTGGAAGAGTCCAACGCACTCTTAGGCGCTGAGTACTCTCGACCACATCATTGTGAGTGGCCACTGGCCCGTGCTTTGTGCCTCCACGGTCAGGCCACCATCTCCCACTTGAGTCACCCTCACCCTTATCTGTTTTTTTAAAAATTCTGGCAGTAACAAGTACTTCCACATGGTACCATCTGTCTCCTATAACTTCAAACCATTGGTATTAAATACTATGTGTGTGTATATATGTATCTGTGCATATGTGTGCATATATATATAAATATATTTCTCTTTTTTTTTGGAGGCTGGCCATTGCAGGAATCTGAACCCTTGACCTTGATGTTACCAGCACCACACTCACCCAAGTGAGCTAACTGGACAGCCCCTTTAAATACTATATTTTTGAGTTATATGTTCCTCTTCTCTTTGTGACAGGCTTTGAAATATGTGAAGAAGTTTTGAATTCTCATTTTTTTCTATTGCAACTATTCTCAAATTACGCACCACACTCACCCAAGTGAGCTAACTGGACAGCCCCTTTAAATACTATATTTTTGAGTTATGTGTTCCTCTTCTCTTTGTGACAGGCTTTGAAATATGTGAAGAAGTTTTGAATTCTCATTTTTTTCTATTGCAACTATTCTCAAATTACGTTGTTTCTAGTCCATAAAATGAAGTCCCTCTTCTAAACATACCTCAGTTTTGTTCACGCCCCTCTTAAAGAGTAATACTAATACTCTTTTTATCCAAAATTTACTCTTCTGAGAATTTTCCTTAAGGAAATAATCAGAAATATGAGTAAATATTTGTCTATAATAATGTTCATCACAGAATTACTTACAATATTTAAAAATAATAGTATAGTATACTACTAGGATAAAATTTAAAAATATGATGAAGAGGTAAATGAATACAATTTCAGTGTTTGTGACATGTGGGATAAAAGATGATAAAACAAAATGCATAAAATCATTTGTATGCATGTGCATAAGTCTGGAAGAATATATAACACAATGTTAATAGTGGTTCTCTCCAATCAGTGGGATTATAGGTAATTTTTATTTGATATATTTTTCTGTACTTTCCAAATCTCCTGCAGTGAAAATACATTACTTTAATAAATACAAACAATAAATATTATTTTTAAAAGAAAGTGCATTGCTAAAAACTGAAAACAATTCCCTGGCCAACTCACAGGAAGAGGTGCCCACTTCCTCATTTGAATCCACTACCACTAATGCTATGTAACACACTGATGTTTTTGCAGCCACATTACACAGTTGATGCATTGTGAGAATATTAGTCTTTATACTCCCTAAGACATTTTTGCAAATACTACTGCTAAATCACTATCATGTTCTTCTCAGTGTTTTGGTTTTGTTTGTTGTAGTTTATAAAATTATTATTCTTAAATAACTCTGTTACTGCCACCTTGCATCTCACCAGCCTCCACCATACCCAACACAGTAATGCCCAGCAACAGCTCACCTCAGGACTTGTCTCAGAAACTGGTGAACAAATGAGCCTGTTCTGATCACGGAGATCACCAAGAATTTCAGCAATTAGCACACCACAGTAGAAACTGGTGAAAGTATAAGAGACAAAAGCTGTCTATATTCACAGAGTGCCTATGAAGAAATTAAGAGTAATGTAGTACAGCTTCTAACCATGACCTACCCTTACAAAATTACGTTGTCATCCAAACAGGTGTCTCTGTATGTCCAACAAGATAAAAAGCACATGAGCCAGGCTCTAATTTTGCAAAACTTGTAAACAATATACTTTCAGTTACTGGGTGGATCACATCATTACCATGGACATGCTTCTCAGATATGTGAGAATCTCTTGAGTATCAAATCAAGTAAAAAAAATCTCTCAGATACAGAGATTTGACAAAATATTCCTTTGGATAATCCTAAATCTGTAGTGGATTTGAGAAAATATTGCAAATGGAAGAAATATATCATTGCTTCCCCTCATGCAAATCGTTCGAAAAGTGTTACCTAATTGCAAACAGACAAATTCAATTGAATTTACTTTGATTCACAAAGAAAGAAACAGAGAGAGAGGAAGGAAAAAAGGAAGGGAGAGAGGGAAGGAGGGAAGGAAGGAGGGAGTTAATAAGATGGGTAGGGTGGCTTTGTTCAGTAATGTTAAAAGTGTGTGACTATCCTCATGAATGACAAAGCTGACACATGTAGCCAATACACCACACTGTAGACAAGCTGTTCTTGGCTGGAACCATGAAAGTTTAACATATTCTTCCTCATGGGAACGTCTCTGACCAGCTATTTCCAGAGTAAATATAGCTGACATTGAGATTGTCATCATCAAAAATACAATTCCTAATTTTAAAATAATACAAATCTTTCCATGAACTTTTTTAAGTACCCTCATATATATATATATAAAATAACAACAAAGTCAATTTGAAAAATGAAAAAAAAATACAATTCCTAATTTTAAAATAATACAAATCTTTCCATGAACTTTTTTAAGTACCCTCATATATATATATATAAAATAACAACAAAGTCAATTTGAAAAATGAAAAAAAAATACAATTCCTAAAGAGGACAGAATGAAATAGTTCTCCAAAATTCAGGCGACTGCTGTTTTAATGATCTTGACGAGACAATCTAGAACACACAAAGGTGAATCTATGCCTTACCTATGTAGCCACATCCCACTAACCCAAATATTGTGTTTTGAACTGTTATATTCCGGTATGTTTTTCCTTGTTTCAGTTTTGTTATGCTTTTAATGTTAAGACCCAACAATCCTAAAGCAAAAAATTATATAGTGCTTGACATTTATATAACATTTCTTTTAGAGTTTGGTTAATCTCTCTAGTATGCTAAGACTTCTTTCATCTGATTCTGTCACTTAGGTTTTTTATTAACCCTCTTAGCTCTTTATCATCCCCAAATTTGATGTGTGTGTTCTCCATCTTTATTCAAATCTCTGGTGAACATATCAAACATATGGGCCACAATTAAGCCATGATACTTACCAGTAGAGAGCTGACAGATTAACAACTTCTGGGTTCAGATGACCAGACAGACACTCATCAAGCTAGCAGTATTATGATTCAGCCCATAATTCTCTCTCTGTGTAATATCACATGATATCAGCAAAAGACTTTACAGACAATAGTTGACTTTTAAGATATTAAGAAAGTAAACTTTTCATTTCACACATATACCAATGAACTCAGAAATGAGAAATTTATTAAAATGGAGTTGAGCTCTACCTTAAGAGTGAAAGGATCTACAAAATCTTGGTTGCATTTACTGTCTCCAGTAGGCAAATACTTCACCCAATGCATTCACCTCCTGACCTGACACTTCACCAAGGACCCATAGTATTTGTTTTTGCTCTGTAAGTATAAGTCAGACAAAAGGGACCAAGTCTTATTCATCTCTGTTTATTCCACAATGCTTAGCACACAGCTTCATACATAATACTGTGGAGTCTACCTCCTGCCTTTCTTGGGTCAGAGTCTTCTGCCAAAACAGAAGCTCCTTGCCACTGCCCATCCCATTAGAAGCCCAGTGGTCACTCAAGTTTACTATTTCCTATGGCATTGCAGAGAGAAGACTATGTAGAGGTTAACCAAAACATGTGTCATGCTCAAGGCATGGGGCATGATTCCCCACTCAACAAAAAAATGAGGTGACTGGCTCATCATATCTCTAGGTGTAGGCAGGGAGATCTTCCTACTAATATGCAGTCAACAGCTTAGCTGTTGGTATTAGTGGTTGAGGACTCTGAATGAAGCACAATAATGCTTCCACTTAATAACAATAATGACTGCTTACCTGGGACAACTGGCCCAGCTGGGTTTGGACCACAGGGTTTGGACACATGAATGATGTGTACATTCCAGGTAATTGATAACCAGCTGTAAGACCACTCACGGGTATGGATCCAGGCACTTCCTAGCCAAGTACATCCTTTTGCTTACATCATTTTGCTTACTTCTTCGGAAGTCTCTTCTCGCTCTGCCCAAACTCTCATTATCCCTCCCACACAGAATTCCTAATACTGCTTCTTTTTTTCTCACAATAGAACCCAATGTGCCCCACCCCACCCCCAAGCATAAGCAACACAGAATGGATTTATCTTTTCCTAAGGCAGAGAACACTTATTTTTAGAAAAATTGTCCAGTCTCCACACTTGGATGAATTAAAGAAATCCTTTATTATGTCTCAGGGATTTCCATTTTCCCCAAGGATTTTCCCAAATACACCAGAAATAAAACTTTGAGTTTTCACATCCAAACATAAGATGACTCTGTGCTGCACACAACACACAAACTCAGAAAAATGTTTGTTCAGTTAGTGAATCAATGACTCATCACACTTCATATAAGAAATTTTGAATCTAGTGAGTCAAAAGAACGTAGCTGTAAGTCTAGGAATGGTATACTGCGGGACACTTCTCAGAAAAGAAGAGCAGAAAATTTGGGACCAGGAAAGCAGTGAAATGGAGATAACCAAGGAGTTCTGTTCTTCAGTACACAAGAGAGTTTAGGGCAGGAGAATGAGGTTCAAGCAGAGAGCATGGATTAGCAGGAGAAATACAAACATCAGAGAAAGATGTGTGAGGGCAAGGAAAGGATTTAGTAGAACTCTAAATCAAGTGCAAGGTCTATGCCTAAACTACTCTCACTGAATCCTATGACTAAAGACAAGTCCGGGGGAGAAACCTGACTTTCAAGCTTATAAATGCTGCTCCACAATCAAGTGCAAGGTCTATGCCTAAACTACTCTCACTGAATCCTATGACTAAAGACAAGTCCAGGGGAGAAACCTGACTTTCAAGCTTATAAATGCTGCTCCACGTCAATGCTTTAGTTCCTCCTGGAACCCATGACGCAAGGCCATCCACATTCTGCACGTAGATGAAACTCTCATCTTTGTGTTCACAAAAAGAGATAAAAATTGCTATGTTAGAAATTAAGCCTCTTGGAAATGTCTTTAACCCATTCCATTTCATAGCCCAACCATTCTTTTTACACAAAGGGAAACTGAATTCAAAACAGAAAACTTGCTAGCTAGCTAGTGAGACAGGACCAGAACCCAGAACATCTTCCCTCGCTAGCCCCAAGCTTTTTCTCTTTACCAGGCCACCTCCAATATCAAAGTAGTCTTTTCAAACTGGACTGCTATGCAAAGGAATACTAACAAAAAAAGCTTGATAAAACATTTATATAAAATAAATTTCAATTTCCTCTCATAAGCTCATCTTCAGCAGTCATTAATGTAACCATGATATAGGTAAAAAAGAGGGGGGAGGAATCAGAATTGCCATTTCATTACATATTTCATATGTAAACGTTTCTTTACATATTTCATATATAAATATTTTTCTGGGAAAGTTACCGCTGTACTTCCACTTTCACCTCCTTAAACTGGGCTAGTTAAGACCTTCCTCTACAGCAAAACTAAATATCAGTGTAGTTAAAAAGATGGGAAGTTCCTCAAGCAAAAGACCCTGGTGCAGGAGGATTGCTTTTAGGACAACCAATAACATCTACCAATTATGGAGTCCCTTGTATGTACTAAACATTGGAACAAAGACGTGACAGGTACTATCTCACATCCTTACAGCATCCCTGCAATTGCATTATTATACATAAATTCTATATGAGGAAACTGAAATTCAGGGGGTGTAATTTCCCCAGACACATCTCTAAATTGCACATTTAAATCCAGGACTGTCTCCAAAACCCAGATGCTTCCAATATGCCCCACTGCCTCTCAGGTATATGTGCATCCCAGCTGAACCTATTTCAGCAGGGGAAAATTGGTGTGGAAGAAACGTTTCACCATGAACATTTTATTACCTCTTTATTTTGAGAGTAGTACTTTTCTCTTAGAGTTGTGCAACTAATTCCACTTGATTTCTTATACTCCAAATCAGTATATCTCAAACACCATTTTAACAACTTTTATCATTTTATTTGCATTTATTTTTATACTCATTTCCAAATAAAATAGTTAATACTTCCAAGTATGACTCCCTAATTTTCTAAAGAGGAATTAACTTAACTTTCATTTCCTAAAGTCACAAAGCCTACTGGTGGTACAATCAGGCAAAAAAATACATATTTACTACACCAGGCACAGAAAGACGAAGACTGCATGTCCTCACACAGATGTGGAAAATTAAAAAAAAATGTTGATCTCATAGAAGTAGACAGAAGTGGTTGAGAAGGGTAGGGAGAGGTTGGTTAACAGATACAAAACTACAGCTAGAAGGAAAAATAAGTTCTAGTGCTCCACAGCGCTGTAAGGCGACAATAGCTAATAATTTATTGTATATTTTTAAATAGCTAGAAGAGAGGATTTGGGATGTTCCCAACACAAAGAAATGATAAACGTTTGAGATAATGGATATGCTAATTACCCTGATGTGATCATTATACTTTGTATACATGTGTCAAAATATCACATCATACCCCAAAAATATGTACAATTATTATGTCAATTAAAGATAGCAATAATAATAATAAATACATAGCTACTGTGTACTCCTCTGACCATTTCTTTCCATAAACCACAGCTCATTTGACTTTTCTATTTTGCTTCTAATTTTTCTGTGATATGGTTCTACCCTACCTTTGTAACCCAATTGCCAAATAACTGTGTAAAATAACTGAAATATTCATTTATTCAAGAAATATTTATTATATCAGGTATTCCAGGAACAAAGCAAAGCAGCTAGTTCTGAAAATGAGAGGAAAGGTGTCGGGTCTACTGCTGGCCGACCCAAACAGCCCTAGCCTCATTCCTTCTGGTGAGTGAGCAAATGGCCCGGATTCCTCTTTCCCTCCCATCCCCTTTGGAAGGAGACGGGGGAAGAGAGCCGTGAAGAGAGGTGAGCACAACTGCCGGACCCAACCAGCCATTAAAGGACACTCAGATGCGGTGGGCGTTCTGTCAAGCAGTTCCGTTTATTATCACACAAGCACTTACTTTTATAGGCAGATGCGGAGGGGAGGTTTTAACATAATCCTATCAGCTTAAAGGTCAAGAGCATGCATCCTGTCTCAATGCCTAGCTATTGCAATCATGCAGTGTTCACGAGCGCGGAAGCACAAATTTGGCCAATAAGGACTAAGGCAAGGTTCCCGCAGACACTCCCACCCTACTTCCTCCTGGTGCTGTCTTAGACTACCACGTTAATACGCCCTTGTGGGCCCATAATGGCACCGCTTGTAATGTCACTTAAGGTGGCGTTAGTTTTTAAGGCCCGACATCTCCCCCTTTTTTTTTTTTTTT
>NW_007727820.1:288754-306079 GCF_000696425.1 Galeopterus variegatus | reverse complement strand
CCCGCACCTCACTCAGCCAGTGAGCGGCTGGTCTGTATGTGGGATCCGAACCCTCGGCAGGAGTGCCGCCGCACTCCCAAGCGGCACACTGTAGCAGTGCACCACCGGGCCGGCCCTCCCCATTTTTGTTTTAATAAGGCAGCTGGAGGTGGCTAACCTTCTCAATCTCACCTCCATTCCCTCTGGTGGCTGTGCCTGTCTTAGGTTGTTTCCCTCTGGAAATCTTACCCGTCATTGACTATCCAGCCAAGCGGGTGCGGGGCAGAGCCTTAGAGATTGGCATTGATTTCTTAAAGGGCCATATTGACGCAAGGGCTGTCAGGGCTTTCATTATGGGCCACCTCCTCTACCACCTGGGTGAGCATTACGAGAGAAGTGGTGTTGTGCCTTATAAGGGACACAACCTGGCGAATGGCGTAAGGCCCCAAGATGATTAAGACAAGGAAAATGGCTCGGGGGCCCGGCAGGGAGGACAGTAGGATGGTGAGCCATGGGGAACTTGAAAACCAGCTTTGGAACCAATTAGTATTGGCTTCGCATTCTTTTGTTTTTTGCTTTTCTAATCCTTCTCTAAGCTTAGCTAGGGAATCTTTGACCACTCCAGAGTGGTCGGTGTAGAAGCAACATTCTTCTTTGAGGGCGGCACATAGCCCTCCTTGTTGTAGAAATAGCAGATCCAATCCACGTTGGTTCTGTAGCAGCTTGTGTGACCTCCCAGGTTTGGTTGGCTGGCTCGTGGGGACCTCCCCCAGTGGCAGAGGCCCTTGTCCTTGTTGACCCGAGGAGGGCGGCCACTTGAAGCATGCACAAAGGGTTCATAATGCAGTCTGAAACATACAAACAATAAACTCCTCAGGGTCCTCAATACCCTGGGTGTCTGGCAAGAACTTAAGATTTTTGGCTGGGACCAATATAGGGGTTGACTCACTGAAGGGGAAGACACAACCAAACCCTCGACCCATAGTTAGCAACGGGTCAGGGCCCCTCCACTGGCCTGTTAAGGGGTCTTTCCACCACACTTGGACTTCCGGGTACAGTGGTTGAGCTGACCAGTGTTTCTGGAAGGCAGACAGGGTTTCAGTTTTGGAAAAATTTAGGATGTTTAAAGTTAGGAGTGCCTGTCCCAACTGCTGATGAGTGGCAGAGGCCCTTGTCCTTGTTGACCCGAGGAGGGCGGCCACTTGGAGCATCCACAAAGGGTTCATAATGCAGTCTGAAACATACAAACAATAAACTCCTCAGGGTCCTCAGTACCCTGGGTGTCTGATAAGAACTTAAGATTTTTGGCTGGGACCCATATAGGGGTTGACTCACTGAAGGGGAAGACACAACCAAACCCCCGACTCATAGTTAGCAACGGGTCAGGGCCCCTCCACTGGCCTGTTAAGGGGTCTTTCCACCACACTTGGACTTCCGGGTACAGTGGTTGAGCTGACCAGTGTTTCTGGAAGGCAGACAGGGTTTCAGTTTTGGAAAAATTTAGGATGTTTAAAGTTAGGAGTGCCTGTCCCAACTGCTGATGAGGGCTGGTGACTCCCCCTTTTTGTTTTAATAATTGATTTTTTAGTCATTGGTGATGCCGTTCAACAATGGCTTGTCCTTGGAGGTTATAGGGAATTCCTGTAGTATGTTTTGTCAACGGACACATTTGAGTTTCCTGAAAGGCAGGAAGTGAGTTACATCAGTTTGCCACAGCACATTAGGCTTGAGTCCCCTAGGATTGACCCCTGGCAGTTGTAAGGGGGGTACTTGCAGATAAGGAATGGAGCGGATAGAAAAGGCAAACTTTTCACAATCATTCGGGTGCAGTGGAATGGAGAAAAAGCAGTCCTTGATATCTATAGTTACTAGGTATAAGTTGCTTGGTATAGCGGGGGTCCATGGCAGTCCTCTCAATGGTGTGCCCTGAAGGATCATTCTTTTATTGACCTCTCTAAGGTCTTGTAGCATTCTCCACTTTCCAGAGGCCTTTTTAATTACAAATACTGGAGTATTCCAGGGGCTAGTGGATGGGCGAATATGCCCTGCTTGGAGCTGCTCATCGACAATTTGTTGTAGGGCCTGCAATTTATTATCAGGAAGTGGCCACTGCTCTACCCAAACTGGGGGCCCATTTACCCAATGGATGGGGGGCACCAGGGGAGCAGTGGCCTCTAGGATTGGGGGTGACCAGCCCTCTGTTTATGAGGGGTTTCTGGGAACTTGACCCTGGGGAGAGGCAGATGGTTTCTTAGGTCCCGAAAACTGGGGTCCCCCCTATAGTTTGGAAAACAGGGGAGATGAAACTGTTGCTGATACTCCTCCTCATCTAGGATATCTTCATAAAGGGCCTTATGGTCAGTGGTAATGAAAGTGTCTGCTTGGCCTAGAACATCTTGGCCTAACAGGTTGGCCACCAATCCAGCAGCAATGAGAGGTTTTACTTCCCCTTTTGTGCCATCAGCATCTTCCCAGTAAAGGATTTCATGGGTTTCCCACGTTGGGGTTTTTCCCCCTACCCCCAAAATTTGGGGGCCTGGAACTAACTTCCAGCTTGAAGGGACTTCTTCCCGTCTAAGGACTGTTCGATCTGCCCCCGTGTCAATGAGGCATCGGAACTCTTTACCTTGAATTTTAAGATTCGTTTTTGGTCTTAAACCAGGGTCTATAGGTATAGTCCAATGAGCCTGAGGTACTGGCCACCTGGAAGGGCATGGAGGCGCTGGCTTTGTATCCCCTTGGGGTGACGGGGCTGGGGATCACCCCTCCTCTAGTTTAAAGGCTTTCCATCTTTGTCAAACTTAGATTGGCACTCACACTTCCAATGAAGCCCTTTACCTCATCTAGGGCATGGTGTAGAAGGAAGGTTTTTATTTTTCCAGTTGGGACAGTCCCTTTTGAAATGACCTGGTTCCCCAAACTCTTTGCCTTGAATTTTAAGATTCATTTTTGGTCTTAAACCAGGAACTATAGGTATAGTCCAATGAGCCTGGGGTACTGGCCACCTGGTAGGGCATGGAGGTGCTGGCTTTGTATCCCCTTGGGGTGACGAGGCTGGGGATTGCCCCTCCTCTAGTTTAAACTGGCACTCACACTTCCAATGAAGCTCCTTACCACACCTAGGGCACAGCTTAGAGGGAAGGTTTTATTTTTCCGGTTGGGACAGTCCCTTTTGAAATGACCTTGTTCCCCACAGCCATAACATTGACCCCTCTAGGAGGATTGGCTGGGGCTCTCCTTAGGGATCCTGACACTAAGAGCCTGGGTCATAGCACCTGCAAGGGTTTCCGCTTGAGCTTGTAGAGTGGAAGTTAAGGCCCTGGTTTGTTGTTGGTAGCTTCCAACGTCCAACACCTCTACTGGCAATGACCCACTTTTCCATAGAATGATCTTTGAGCCCGGCACAGGCAAGCTTATGGTCGGCAGTCATGCTGTCCCACACTAGCATTTTTACAATCTGGTCCCGAAGAGGACCTGGGGGAAACTTTCTCTGTATGCTTTGTTCCACCCGAACTATGAAAGAGGGAAGGTCCTCGGAGGGTTGCTGGGTGACCCTGGCCATTGCGGGCTCACTGGGCCCTTCAGCCAACTTTTTCCATGCGGCTAATGCTGTTGCCCTAACCTGGTCTCTTTAAGGTCATGAGCTTCCCAAGGGTACCAAGCAGTCCGCCTATTTCCACCAGGGGCTTTGTCAAATTTGGACCGACAGTCCTTTTTCTAATGTGATCCTTTTTTACATCAGGGGCAAGGTGTGGTAGGGGGTTTTTTGCCTTTAGCCTTGGGACATTGGCTTTTAAAATGACCTTGTCTTCCGCAACCAAAACATTGTCCCTTGAAGGGTGGGGAAGTATTGTTTCCTGAGGGGATCAGGGCGGTAAATGCCTTGAAGGTTTCAGTTAAGTTTTGTGTCTGAGCCTGCAAGGCTGAGGATAAAGTCCTGGCCTCAGCAACAGCCTTTTTTAGTTCTTTTACAAAGTTGACCGGATAGGCCTGAGGGGCCGCTTCCCCCCACGGGCTGCAGACAGCTGGGGGTTCCCAGCGAGCCATGACAGGAAAAACCTGCGGCTCTGCTGGGGATGTTTTTCTAGCCTCCTCCACTTCTTCAGGTGCCGCTTTCTCTTCTTCGGCTAAACTTTGGTGGGGTGAGTATGCTGGGAGAGGAGGGTACAGGGTAGGGGCATAGGTATCACTCAATGACTCAGGGCCTTGCATTGGCAGCTTTTTTTCCTTTTTTCTCTCCTCATCGAACTGCACCCAATCCCTTTTGGCCCCTTCCTGATGCTCGGGATGGAAGCAAATCTTTAGGGCAGAGATGGTTGGGTAGAACCCTAAGGCGAGGTCTAGCCCGTGACTAATCTCGTTCTTTCTGGCCAGGGTCTGAACCCGGTCCCAAGTCTCATACAAGAACAAGTCAGACAAAGGTNGCAGTGTTCACGAGCACGGAAGCATGTATTTGGCCAATAAGGGCTAAGGCAAGGTTCCCACCCTACTTCCTCCCAGAGCCGTCTTAGGCTGCCACGTTAATACACCCTTGTGGGCCCATAATGGCACCACTTGTAATGTCACTTAAGGAGGTGTTAGTTTTTAAGGCTCGACAGAAAGGAATAGGAAAGGATGGCTGCACTGAAGCAGCTCACCAGCTATTGGAAAGGGGAAGACCTGTAAGCAATGTTGTAGCCATGATGATAAATCTGCCCAGGTATTGATAGAAAGTGGTGAATCAAAACCAGGAAGAATACTCATGATGAGCCTCAAAGGGGTACATGAGGGGCTGGCCAGTTAGCTCAGTTGTTTGAGTGTGGCACTAACACCAAGGTCCAGGGTTCAATCCTTGTACCAGCCATCTGCCAAAAATAAAACTAAATAAAAATAAAAGAGGTAGGCAAGCTTTGAGATCAATCATTATGCGTGTGTTCTTTGCTCCAGTAGGTCATCTTCCTGGGTCACTTCTTCCCACATATTTATTTTCCATCTCCTTATGCAATCATCCCCCTCCCTTCCTCTTACACATTCACATTTCACCCATCCATGTGCAATAAGTTGCCTCATGTATATTCCTTAGTCTTTTGAGATATCTAGCAATTTCAGCCCCACACTATTTAAAGTGGTCAGCTTCTGTGAATAACTGCTGTAATACTGAATGGGTTTCTAAAAAAATGTATCACTTACTCCAATAAAGCCCAAACTGAAAACCTCATCCATTTCAGGATAAGTCCCAAACAGAGTGGACACTGCTGACCATAGCCTCTTCCTGCACTACTGTACATCACAGCTGAGATCTGGCTTCCTTTGGAGGGGCTCCATATGCCTCTCTGGATAAAGCGCGGACTGACAGGCACCAGGCAGTCTTTCTCCCCAAGAATACAGCTGCCATGGAGACCAGCATAGAGCAGCTACAAAGGAAAGGAACACCCAATGCCCTGCCAGTCAAGTCCACCAAGTCAACACTGGAAATCAATGTAATGTGTTGACGAAGCTATTCCAGCCAGCACCTACACCATCCAACAATGACAGCCACAGCAAATCCCTAAACCTGTCAAGTGAAAATATTTTCTTATTGTTCAATAAATCCCATTGTTGCCTGGATACAAACTGTTCACATGGATTAATGCCATGGTCAGATCACCAGTTTCAATTTCCACTATTACCCCCATGCAAACCCACTTAGATTTGAAGAGAATACAAATAATCCTGCATTTTTTAAATTTTACAATAATAAAATTTGCAATATGCATTTCTGTGTCCCTTCTCCCAGATGTTTTTAAAACATCCCCTTGTTTTAACATCTTATTCTAGGTTTTAGCACTTTTCCCCATTTTAGCCAAGCAGGCTATTAATTAGAGCAGAACCTGAAATTTCGGTTGAACACTGCAAACCTACATGGCTAAGTCTATCTTGTAAAATAAAAGCACCTTAAGTTTTTAATTCACATGTTGATCAAAACTCTTCTGATCGGCATATAGCATTCTCTTCCACTAAAAGAAAAATTTTAATTACATGCCTTATAAATATCTTTTGCACAGAAAATTTTAATTTTATCACTATGAATACAAGCTTTCTCTTGGCTTGTTCCAGTTGGCTACAGTCATTGGTTTTCCTTGTCTGTTTTCCTTGTCACTGCTTGCCTCACCCACAAAGGAAGCCCTCTTCTAAGATAAAGGCCTTGTCAATCCCACACTACCCAGAGTTCTTTGAAAGAATCTTTATTTCCTTGCAGTGTGCTTCAGCAGTGCCTACCCTACAGGCAAGGCCCCCATTTTGTTGGTAAGAGATATGCAGTGGGTGAACCATCAGGCTCTGGGCTGTACACCTATATTGTGATTCTTAGTAGAAAAAATATGACATCAGAGAGGNCACCACTTGTAATGTCACTTAAGGAGGTGTTAGTTTTTAAGGCTCGACAGAAAGGAATAGGAAAGGATGGCTGCACTGAAGCAGCTCACCAGCTATTGGAAAGGGGAAGACCTGTAAGCAATGTTGTAGCCATGATGATAAATCTGCCCAGGTATTGATAGAAAGTGGTGAATCAAAACCAGGAAGAATACTCATGATGAGCCTCAAAGGGGTACATGAGGGGCTGGCCAGTTAGCTCAGTTGTTTGAGTGTGGCACTAACACCAAGGTCCAGGGTTCAATCCTTGTACCAGCCATCTGCCAAAAATGAAACTAAATAAAAATAAAAGAGGTAGGCAAGCTTTGAGATCAATCATTATGTGTGTGTTCTTTGCTCCAGTAGGTCATCTTCCTGGGTCACTTCTTCCCACATATTTATTTTCCATCTCCTTATGCAATCATCCCCCTCCCTTCCTCTTACACATTCACATTTCACCCATCCATGTGCAATAAGTTGCCTCATGTATATTCCTTAGTCTTTTGAGATATCTAGCAATTTCAGCCCCACACTATTTAAAGTGGTCAGCTTCTGTGAATAACTGCTGTAATACTGAATGGGTTTCTAAAAAAATGTATCACTTACTCCAATAAAGCCCAAACTGAAAACCTCATCCATTTCAGGATAAGTCCCAAACAGAGTGGACACTGCTGACCATAGCCTCTTCCTGCACTACTGTACATCACAGCTGAGATCTGGCTTCCTTTGGAGGGGCTCCATATGCCTCTCTGGATAAAGCGCGGACTGACAGGCACCAGGCAGTCTTTCTCCCCAAGAATACAGCTGCCATGGAGACCAGCATAGAGCAGCTACAAAGGAAAGGAACACCCAATGCCCTGCCAGTCAAGTCCACCAAGTCAACACTGGAAATCAATGTAATGTGTTGACGAAGCTATTCCAGCCAGCACCTACACCATCCAACAATGACAGCCACAGCAAATCCCTAAACCTGTCAAGTGAAAATATTTTCTTATTGTTCAATAAATCCCATTGTTGCCTGGATACAAACTGTTCACATGGATTAATGCCATGGTCAGATCACCAGTTTCAATTTCCACTATTACCCCCATGCAAACCCACTTAGATTTGAAGAGAATACAAATAATCCTGCATTTTTTAAATTTTACAATAATAAAATTTGCAATATGCATTTCTGTGTCCCTTCTCCCAGATGTTTTTAAAACATCCCCTTGTTTTAACATCTTATTCTAGGTTTTAGCACTTTTCCCCATTTTAGCCAAGCAGGCTATTAATTAGAGCAGAACCTGAAATTTCGGTTGAACACTGCAAACCTACATGGCTAAGTCTATCTTGTAAAATAAAAGCACCTTAAGTTTTTAATTCACATGTTGATCAAAACTCTTCTGATCGGCATATAGCATTCTCTTCCACTAAAAGAAAAATTTTAATTACATGCCTTATAAATATCTTTTGCACAGAAAATTTTAATTTTATCACTATGAATACAAGCTTTCTCTTGGCTTGTTCCAGTTGGCTACAGTCATTGGTTTTCCTTGTCTGTTTTCCTTGTCACTGCTTGCCTCACCCACAAAGGAAGCCCTCTTCTAAGATAAAGGCCTTGTCAATCCCACACTACCCAGAGTTCTTTGAAAGAATCTTTATTTCCTTGCAGTGTGCTTCAGCAGTGCCTACCCTACAGGCAAGGCCCCCATTTTGTTGGTAAGAGATATGCAGTGGGTGAACCATCAGGCTCTGGGCTGTACACCTACATTGTGATTCTTAGTAGAAAAAATATGACATCAGAGAGGCAGCTTGGGCTACCCCATTTTGTTGGTAAGAGATATGCAGTGGGTGAACCATCAGGCTCTGGGCTGTACACCTATATTGTGATTCTTAGTAGAAAAAATATGACATCAGAGAGGTAGCTTGGGCTGTTTCAAAGAAACAAGAGGCTTTCCAAATCATGAGTTCAATCTATTCCCTGCTTTACTAGACTCTTTCTTACCCTGTACTAACATAAAATCTTCTCAATTTCAATTTTTCTTTTCCTTCATTTTTTATACCAGATTTGATATATGAATTGTCATGTAGTCTATGTGTTTACTAACATGTTGCCCAACATTTACATTACAATCCATAACATTTTAGTGGACAAATTGGTATGCTCAAGATTCTTGAATTTAATTCTCCTACTTAATTTATTAGCAGCAGTATCTCCACCTAGTAGATTCAGATTGGTTTTTACCATATCAGCTTTATCCAAAATTCTTTATCTTCCTCAGAAATGACTGGTTCATGTCTACGTTTCCCATGAAAAAAATGTTTATTATATATGTGCAGAATTACACACAAATAGTTATATGTTTATGTAATACACACACACACACACACACACACACGTAGAAATGTGTACTAAAAGCATCTAGTTGCCATAATAAATTTCATGTGGAAACTTGCCCATTCACTCTTGCCCCTTCACTCCAAACACAAAACAATATGGCATTAAATATTTTTAAAATATAAAAAGACAAGAGTGAGCTCAAAAATAATTTAGAAGTCTATGTAAAAACAGAAATAGAATGGAACTACACAGTGGTGTATGGGTATGAAAACACAAACCTATAAGACTCTGAGCCTGGAAATGGGCAGCAACTTCTGGTTTTTCAACTCCTGCAAGGGAATGGGACCAAGATCAAGTGGCACAGGGCAGAGGCTGTGATCCACGATCATTGTGTAAAAAGGGGGCTACAAACAAGGCTTCTTTGCCCATGAAGCTAGGCTAAAAATAGCTGAGACCACTCCTGAGGGCTGGGACTGAGAAGAAGCCACCTGTCCCTGAATGGGAGAGAGCTGACCCAGCCACATAAGTGAGCACAGGTCAAACCAAGCACTCGGTGTACAAAGCATCTGTGACATCCTGTAGGACAAGAGCCACAAACCCTTATGGTAGAGCTCATGCTACATCCCTTCGAATGTGGGGGAAAGCAATGAACACTGTCACAAGGAGCAGAGAGTACAAGGAGAGAAAACACCATGCTACCTATTCAAAATGTCAAAGATACGGGCAAAGCGAACAACATGAAATACGGGCCAAAAGCAACTCGACAGATGGGGATTCAATCTCAGGAAGATAATAATAAGAAAGCAACATGTAAAATACATTAAAATAGGTATATTTAAGATCTCAAAGAAATGGTACAGAAAATAGTATCCACTTTTTAAAACACAAATAAAGCAAGTCAATATGTGAAAGAATTGTGAATATGGAAAAGAACCAAATAGAATCCCAGAAAAAAAAAATTGTCATTGGAATTTCAAACTCAGAAAAATGGGGTAAACAATTACAAATGATTGAATAAAAAAATCAATAATTTAATAATAGAAGTAAGGAATCTACCAGGACACAGCATGGTGAAAGTAATAAGGAAAATATGAAAAAGATGTTAAAGAAATGAAGAATAGTCTAAGAAGCTTCAAAATACATATCATATAAACAAGTTATCTTACACACAATGCACATAATATAAGAATGGCATTATATCTGATGAACAACATTAGCTTTTTAGCAGCTGAGCAGCCAACATCCTATGTGACAAGGACAGCATTCCACACAGGCATCCCATGCTTTAGAGATACATTCCGTTTCTCTCCAAAGACCATACACATAGACTCAACAAGCAAGGATTAGGATTCTGAACAATTTTCTAAGATGATACTATTTCTATTTAATTATGGAGTCCTAGAGCTGCCTACCCATTTCATAACAGGTAGTATCTGCCATCTCTCAAGCTTTGACTGGCAGTTCTATTATGATACTCTATGGGCTTTAATAAGTTTTTGTTTATACCAGAGCCCAATGGCTATATCAGTCTCTCTCATTTACACTCCAAACTGCACCCAAATCGATTACTGAAATCTCCAATATATATACCTCATCTGGTATATATGTCCATAAAACAGGGCTGTCCACATAAAACTCAAAGAATTATTCCAGGGGCAGATGTCATTTAAGAATAGCAATTTTTTAAATTACTGTGAGCTACAGTTGTGTGTGGTTTGACCCTGCCAAAACTCGTGTTGAAGTTTAATTGCCTGTGCAGTCGTGTTAGGAGGAGGGGCCTAATGGGAGGTGTTTGGGTCATGGGGGTGAATCCTTCATGATAGACTAATGCACCTCGTTCTTGTGGGACTGTCTTAGTTACCACAAAAGAGGGTTTTTATAAAACGAGCCCAGCCTTCTGTGTTTTTCTCTTTGCACATACCCACTCACCTTTCTGCTTCTCTGACAGGTCTTGACACAGTACATGGCCCTCACCAGAAGCTGAGCAGATGCTGACACCATGCTCTTGGACTTGCCAATCACCAGAATCATGAGCCAAATAAACCTCTTTTCTTTAATAATTGCCCAGCGTCAGGTATTTTGTTATAGCCACACTAAACAGACTAAGACAAAATTGGTACTGAGGAGTAGGGTTTCGCTATGAAGATACCTGAAAATGTGGAAGTGGCTTTGGAACTGGGTAATAAGCAGAGGTTAGAAGAGTTTGTAGAAGTGGGCAAGAAAAAGCCTGTATTGCAGTGAACCGAGTGTTAAGGGCAACTCTGGTGGGGACTCAGAAGATGAGCTGGAACTTCTAAGAGTTTGCTTAAGTGATCATAACCAAAATGCTGATAAAAATATTAATAGTAAAGGCCATGTGGATGAGGCCTCAGAAGAAAACAAAGGGTATCTTAGTGAGAACAAGAGTATAAGGCACCCTTGCTATACAGGTACAAAGAACTTGACTGCATGGTGTCCATGCCCTAGGACTTTATGGAAGGCAGAACTTAAGAGTAACAAACTAGGATTTCTGACCAGAAAATTTCTAAGCAAAATCTAGAAGGATCTGTGTGGTTACTTTTGGCTACTTACGCTGAGATTCAATAGCAAAGAAATAATTTAATAACAAAATTTATAATTAAAAGAAAAACAGAATGGAAAAATTAGGAAAATTTGCAAGCTGACTGCATAAGAAGTGAAAAGCTTGTTCGGGAGAGAGTGCTGAGGATATGGCCTGGTGACCCCTTGCTAAAGAGATTAGCACAGATAAAAGGGAGCCAGGTACTGTTCATCAGAATGACAGAGAAAATGCTCAGAGCCCTAGGAAGGCAGAGTCATTTCTGGGGACAGGCCTGGGGTGCTCTCCATGGGCTTGCTGCCCAACACCGCCTTGAGATATTGTTACCTGCACCAGCCTCTTTTGTTACTCTGGCTTTGGCTCAAGCAGCCCCAGGTGCAGCTCAGGCCACCACTGCCGAGGGCACAAGCAGTGAGCCTTGGCAGCTTTCACGTTGTGCTGACTCTGCAGATGCATAGAACATGTGGGCTTTGGGATCATGATGGCTTCCACCTGAATTTCCAAGGATTTATCAATCAGTTTCCTGGCCCAGGCAGAAACCTGCAATAGGGGCAGAGCTGCTAAACAGTCCCTACCAGGGCAGTGCCTAGTGGAGCTATGAGAGTGGGGCCACCCTAGAGACAATTGTAGTCACCAGCAGTACACAACACCCACCTGGGAAAGCTACAGTCCTCCAACTCTAACCAGTGAGAGCAGCTACGTGGAATACAGCCAGCAAAGCCTTAGGGGCAAGGCTGCCTGAGGCCTTGGGGGCCCAACTCTCCCACCAGTGGGGCCCTCCCTGCCTCCTGCTCCCCTCCCACCCCTCTAGACAAGCTGGACTGGCCTGGGCTGGGAGACCTACAATGCACGGGCAATGGCAGAACAGAGGGAGATGAGGAAGGGCCTGACCAGAGGCCCAGCAGTGTGCTGGAGCTGGCAGGAGCCAGACCCAAATGTAAAGAGGAGCTGGATATCTGCTTTCCCAATCCCTGGGGTGGAATGCTGGGGGGAGGTAGGCTGGGCTTCCAAGAAGGTGGAAGGAGCTAACCCCAGTGAGCTAGGAATCAAGTACTCCTGATTCCTGGTAAGAGGGATGAATGGAGGGAGGGGGAAAAGATGGGGATGGAATTTTCCTTGTCCCTGGAGTGAAGATGTGGAATAGGTACTGTGTCCAGGCACATGGAGTGAAAGATTATTCTGGAGCTTTAAGATTTAATGTCTGCCCTGCTGGGTTACGGATTTCCTTGGGGCCAGTGACTCCTATCTTTTGGCCTATTTCTCCTCTTTGGAATGAAAGTGTTTACCCAATGTCTGTCCCACCATCGTATCTTAGAAGTAAATATCTTGTTTTTGATTTTACAGGCTCACAGCTGGAAGGAATTTGCCTGGAGTTTCGGATAAGACCTTGGACTTTGTACTTTTGAGATGATGCTGGAATGAGTTGAGACTTTGGGGACTACTGAATGGAATAACTGTATTTTGTATGAGAAAGGACATGAGTTTGGGGGGGCCAAGGAAAGAGTGCTATGGTTTGGATGTGGTTTCTCCCTAAAAATCTCATATTGAAGTTTAATTGCCAGTGTTATAGTGTTGGTAAGTGGGGCCTACTGGGAAGTGTTTGGGTCATGGGGGTGAATCCTTCGTGAATAGATAAGTGAATTCCATCTCTCAGGAGTGAGTTCTCACTGCCATAGGACTGGACTAGTTACCACAAGGGTGGGTTCTTATACAGCGAGCTCAGCCTTTCATATTTGTCTCTTTGCATGTGCCCACTCACCTTTTCACTTCACTGCTATGTCTGGATGTCTCACATGACACCAGAAGCTGAGCAGATGCTGGTGCCATGCTTTTGGACTTTACAGCCATGAGAATAGTGAGCCAAATAAACCTCTTGTCTTTATAAATTACCCAGACACTGTGTATGTGGTCTCATGATTATTGCCAGATGAGGCACGGGCCAGCATAGGAACATAAGCAGTCTTAACAGCAACTGGGTTTTACTCTTACTGTTTACTGGGAAAAGGTTCACATGTCCATTATGAACTTTATATGAATGTTTAATATGTACCCATCCATCATCCAGACCAAGAAACCTAATGCTGACTTCAGAGTCTGATTTTGTCTGGGTCCATAGCCACACACTCTCTCTGTGTCTGGTTGTTCATTGAATTTGAAGTCTACACTTAACAGAGGTTTTATCTTCACCCAGCCACCCCATCATTATGTCAACATAAAAGCGGACTTCAAAAAGTTCATGGAAAATGTTCCCTTCTCCCAAGAGCTCAGGGACCTTCCTGCACCTGCTCCAGCAGACAACGAGCTGGGGGCTGCACTGGCATTTTGCACTGGTTGCCTAGATCTATATCCTCCTCCACCAGGAACATAGAATCCTGCCCTTCACCTGCTTCAGTGGACAACAAGCTGGCACTTTGCACTGATTACCTAGATCCATGCCCTCCTTGTCTGGGAGCCCACTGCCCCATGCAACTCAATGTCATGCATCCTCTCCAGTGGACAGCAAGAAGGAGCTGCACCTGTCCTTTGTGTTGGCTGAATCCACACTCTCCTATCCCTGAATCTTAGAGGTCCTATTGATGCAGTGAGTCCACCAACACCAGTGGAGAGCATGCCAGTGTAGAAGTTGCCTAGATCCACACCACTCTCCACAGAAGCCCAGTGTCCTGTCTGACACAGCAGCCCGCCCTCACAAGTGGAGAAAGTATGGGGAATGAAGCAGCACTTACTACCACACGCAATCAGAACCAAACCTATGTAGCCCACCCAGCTATCAATATAAAACACTAATACAGGTACAAATCTCTCCCCTCAAAAATCGTTACAGACATTAAAAGAAGTGATTACACCACAACCAGATGCCTAAACATCAACACAGAGATATGAGAATCAGGAAAAAACAGAAACATGACACACCCAAAAGAAGATTGTGATTCTCCAATACCAGACCCCAAACAACAGGAAACTGGGGAATTGCCAGAAGAGAAATCCCAAATGTCAAAATTAATTCCACACGATGGGGGGAAAAAACAGATAGAAAATACAATGAAGTAAAAGGAAAAAAAAATCCAGAACATGTATGAGAAATTCAACAAATAGAAACAATTAAGAAAAAATAAAAAAGCAGAGATCCTGGAATTGAAGAATACATTCAATGAAATAAAAAATACAACCAAAAGCATAAGCAGCAGGCTAGAACAAGTGGAAGAAAGAATTTCTGAACTAGAAGACAGGCCTTTTCAATTATCACAGTTGAACCAAAAATGAAAGAAAAAAGAATTTTAAAAAATGAAGAAAGCCTACAAGATTTTTCTGATAGCCTTAAGAGTACAAACATCTATATCATGGGTTTACCAGAAGGGGGAGAGAAAGGAAAAGGCATTGAAAGTCTATCTAATAAAATAAGTCCCAGAAATTTCCCAAGTATTCAGAGAGAGAAGGTCTCACAGATCCAAGAAGCTCAAAGATGCCCAAACAGATTCAACCCAAAAATGACCATCCATGAGACACATTGTAGTCAAATTGTCAACAAAGACAAAGAATTCTAAAAACAGCAAGAGAAAAATGTCAAGTCACCTATAAGGGAATCTCCATTGGACCAACTCAACCCAAAAATGACCATCCATGAGACACATTGTAGTCAAATTGTCAACAAAGACAAAGAAAGAATTCTAAAAACAGCAAGAGAAAAATGTCAAGTCACCTATAAGGGAATCTCCATTGGACCAACAGCAGACCTCCCAACAGAAACCCGAGAGGCCAGGAGAGTGGGATGACAGATTCAAAGTTCTTAAAGAAAAAGTTGCCAACCAAGAATACTATATCCAGCAAAGCTTTCCTTCAGAAATGAAGGAGAAACAGTATCCTTCCCAGACAAACAAGACCTGTGGGAATTCACCAACACAAGACTGGCCCTTCAAAAAATCCTCAAGGCAATCCTACATCTGGAATCAAAAGAGTTAAATACCACGAGAAAGAATAAAAACTGTTAGTAGAACAGATATGCAAAAAAGAAAGAAAGACAGAATGTATCTTATCACTACAAAAAAATACCAAACAGCAAAGATAAACAACAAAGGGAAAGAAAGGAACAAAATAAATATAAAACAACATTAAATTAATAAAATGGCAGAAATAAGGCAATACCTTTTGATAACAACCCTGAAGGTAAATGGATTAAATTCCCCACTTAAAAGTTATATACTGGCTGAATGAAATAAAAAACGAGATCCAACTACATGCTGCCTGCAAGAAACTCACTTCACCAATAAAGACATGCATAGACTAATAGTAAAGTGATGAAAAAAAGATATTCCATGCAAATAGGAACCAAAATCAAGTAGGAGTCACCATAGTTATGTCAGATAAAATAGACTTCAAACCAAGAATGATAAAAAGAGACAAAGAAGGACATTATATAATGATAAAAGGATCAATGCAACAAGAAGAGATAACAATCATAAATATATATGCACCCAACACCAGAGCACACAGATATAGAAAGCAACTGCCACTGGATCTAAAGGGAGAGATAGACCCAACACAATTTGTATCAAGTTGTAATCACCAACAGATGATTCACGAAGCATGAACTGAACAGAGAGTTGAGTTAGAAAAAACATTTATTTTGAGTTCAAACCATGTTAAATCTGATTATAAATAATGAGACCTATTCAGGGACAAGCCCTGAGGAGTGTAATGTATGTCAGAATGTACTTCCTCCTTGAGAGCCTGATGAGACTCATACTGGAAAAAACCTGATGACCACATAACTGGGAAATCCCTCAGATGCCGTGAGTATCTTAGTCAGCATTGCAAGATTCAAACAGGGCAGCAGCCTTTTGAACATAGTGGACAAAAGAAACATAGAGCCTTCAGCACAGAGGCAATATTATTTACATATAAGAGGTTTTGTATGGGAGAGACATGTAAATATAATGAACATGGGAAAGCCTGTGATAAGTCTGCTTTCATGGCCTGACAGATAACTCAAGTAGGGAAGAAAACTTTTAAATGTGATATATGTGGGAAAACATTCTCTAAAAAGTATATACTCACTAAACATCAGAAAATACATGCACAGGAGAGAAACAGTATAAATATAGTGAATGTGAGAAATCTTTTCTGTGGGAGTCATGCCAAATCTTTTTTGTGGGTGCATCAAAGAATTCACACAAGTGAAAAACCATATGAATATAAACCTGCAGGAAAACTCTCTGCCTTAAATCAACCCTCAGTGTACTTAAGAAAAGTCACACATGTGAAAAAACCATATGAATGTAAAGAATGTAAGAAAACTTTCCAATAGAAGCCTGGCATCACTGCACATCGGAGAGTTCACGCGGAAACATTCTCTAAAAAGTATATACTCACTAAACATCAGAAAATACATGCACAGGAGAGAAACACTATAAATATAGTGAATGTGAGAAATCTTTTCTGTGGGAGTCATGTCAAATCTTTTTTGTGGGTGCATCAAAGAATTCACACAAGTGAAAAACCATATGAATATAAACCTGCAGGAAAACTCTCTGCCTTAAATCAACCCTCAGTGTACTTAAGAAAAGTCACACATGTGAAAAACCATATGAATGTAAAGAATGTAAGAAAACTTTCCAATAGAAGCCTGACATCACTGCACATCAGAGAGTTCACACGGGGCAAAAGCATGTGAATGTAAAGAATATAGGAAAACTTTGTAGAAAAAGTCATCCCTCACTGCACAACAGAGAACACACACAGGAGAGAAACTCTGTGAACAGAATGAATGTGGAAAAGGCCTTTGCCTGAAGTCACCCTCACCATACAGCAGATAATTCACACAGGGGAAAAATCCTGTGAATATAAGGAATGTGGAACAATTTTTTCCCAGAAGTCAAGCTTCAACATGCATCAGATGGGCCAGCCCAGTGGCACACTGCTACAGTGCGCTGCTTGGGAGTGCGGCGCTGCTCCCACCAAGGGTTCGGATCCCACATACAGACCAGCCGCTCACTGGCTGAGCGAGGTGCGGGTGCAACACCGAGGGTTGCGATCCCGTTGCCGGTCACGAAAAAAGACAAAACGGAAAAAAAAAAAAAAAACATGCATCAGATAATTC
>NW_007727820.1:279519-287794 GCF_000696425.1 Galeopterus variegatus | reverse complement strand
GCGGAGGTACGGTACAGCAGGGGCAACACCGAGGGTTGCGATCCCGTTGCCGGTCACGAAAAAAAACAAAACGGAAAAAAAAAAAAAACATGCATCAGATAATTCATACAGGTGAGCATCCATAGGCATGTAAAGAATGTCGGAAAACTTTCCACCAGTAGTCATCCCTCACTATGTCAGAGAAAACTCCATGAACGTAATGAATGTGGAAAAGGCTTTTGTCTGAAGTCAAACCTCACTATACAACAGAGAATTCACACAGGGGGAAAAACCCTACATGTGTAGTGAATGTGGAAAAACCTTTCTGCAGAAGTCAAAGCTCAGAAAGCATTAGAGAATTCACACAGGTGAGAAACTCCATGTAAGTAAAGAATGCAGGGATACTTTCAAACAGAAGATTGGCCTCACTGTGCATCAGAGAAATCACACAGGAGAGAAACCATGTGAACGTGAAGAGTGTGGGGAAACTTTCTACTATAAGTCAGCCCTCATTGTATATCAGAGAATTCACAAGGGAAAAACCCTATGAATGTAATGAATGTGGAAAAACCTTTTACCAAGAGTCAAAGTTCAGCAGGCATCAGAAATCACACAGGTGATAAACCCTGTGAATGTAATGACTGGAAAGACATTTAACCAGAAGTCAAGCCTCAGCAGGCATGAGGGAACTCGCAAAGGAGAGAAATCCTAAGAATAGTAAATCTGAGAAAACCTTATGCCAGAAGTCACACCTTAGAAGGCTTCAGAAAAGTCACACAGGGGAGAAATCTTATACAGCAAAGACTGGCTATGTGCTCGCTAAAAACCATTTTCTTTTCTCTTGGGCACACAGCCTGCATTTATCAGCCTCCAATTATTGTGGGTTGGAACATGTAACTGAGCTCTCTCCAGGGAAATATGGACGTAAATGATGATCATTACTTCCAGGCCTAGCAACAAAAGAATGTTCATGTGGCCTATCCTGATTTCTTAGCTTTTTTTTAAATGAAGTGTAGATGACCCCCAGGGTGGTCTTTGTAGAGCAGAAGTCTTCCCAACTGTATTCCAAAACTCTCTACTTACAATTTACATGAGTGAAAAATAAATATGTACTATGTTGAGGGGCTGGCAACTTAGCTCAATTGGTTAGAGCATGGTGCTGATGACACCAAGTTCTGGAGTTCAAATCCTGTACCAGCCAGCTGCCGTGAAAATAAAAAATTAAAATAAAATAAATATCTACTCTGTGTGAACACCGTCCATCCCATCTGGTGTCTAATACGTTAGGATGCCACGTGTAGATTTTAATAGACAGGAATTGGATTAAGGAGCCGTCTAGGAAGGCTGAGTGGACAGGGAGGTCTGGTGAGGAGTGTAATTAAATGACACACAGAGAGGCTGGCTTGAGAGGAACCGAAATCCTCTGTGAGAAGATGAGCAGGCTTCGAGGAAAGAACGGAGAGGACGCCGTTAGATATTTATCTTTCTAGTGTTTCCATGTACTAGTAAAAAAGAGGGGGGAGGAAGGAAGGAAGGAAGGAAGGAAGGAAGGAAGGAAGGAAGGAAGGAAGGAAGGAAGGAAGGAAGGAGAAAGAAAGAAAGGAAAACTGAACAGAACAATAGTAAGCAATGAGAAGCAGTAATCAGCAGTCTCCCAACAAAGAAAAGCTCAGGACTGGATGGCTTTAATGTTGAATTCTACCAAACCTTTGAGGAGGAATTAATACCAATACTAGAATGATTAGTACATTAAGCATTGTACAATGTAACCATTTCTTGTTGCTCTTGTATTAGTCTGTTTCTGATGCTTATAATAAAATACTTGAAACTAGGTAGTTTATAAAGAAAATGGAATATATTGCTTACAGTTTTGGAGGCTGGGAAGTCCAAAGTGCAGGGAACACATTTGGTGAAGGCCTTGGTGGTGGCAACCATGACCCAGGGGTCTCACATGGCACAGCAGAGACAGCAGACTCTTCGTGCTCCTCCTTTAAAGCCTCCAGAACCATGACCTTGACCACCATTATTAGTCCAGTCACTATGGCATGCTCCTACAATCTAATCACCTCTTCAGGGCCCCACTTTTTAATTACCATAATAGGATTTCCCACCCTTTTAATATGTCACAGTAGGGGCCAAGTTTTGGGGGGACACTCAATTCAAGGCGTTCTGCCCCTTCCCCCAAAAAAAACTAATGTTCTTTTCACATACAAATACATTCATTCCATCCCCAAAGTCTTAACATGTCTCACCTCAAAAGTCCAAAGTCCCATCTGTGAAATCAACACAAGTTATCTACTTTCAAGATACAGTGGTGGAACAAGAATAGGGTACATATTCCCCTTCAAAAAGGGAGAAATAGGCCAAAAGAAAGGGGTAACAGGTCCCAAGAAAAGTTTGAAGCCCAGCAGGGCAGGCATTAAATCTCGAAGATGGTCAATCATGTACCTTGACTCCGTGTTCAATGTCCTCTGCACACTGGTGTGTGGGTTGGGTCCACATGTCCTCAGGCAGCTCTGCTTCTATGGCTTTCCTGGTCTCAGGTGATGCATCAGCTCTCATAGGCTGGTGATGCACACTGGTAGCTCTACAGGTCTGGGGTCTCCGTGGTGGTCCTGCTCCCACAGATGCACTAGGTATGGCACTGATGGGGTTTTTCTGCTGCAACTCAGATTCCACATTTCATCTTGGCATTACTCTAGTGAAGGTCGTCTGCAGTGACTCCATCCCTGCAACAAACCTCTTTCTAAGCCTCCAGGCTTTTCCATACATCCTTTGATATCAGGGTGGAAGCTCCCAAGCCTCCACAGCTCGCATTCTGTGAGCCAGCAGACCTAATGCCACATGGATGCCACCAAGGCTTTGGGCTTATATTTTCCAAAGTGGCAGGTCCAGCCACACCTGGGGCCAATTTGGCCACAGCTGAAGCAGCCAAAGTGGCTCAGGTACTGGTGTAGGGAGCAACATCCTGAGGTGGCTCTGGGCAGCAAGCTCATGGAAGGGTCCTCGGGCTGTTCCCCAAGACCATTCTGACTCCCTAGGCTTCTGGGCCTGTAATGGAAGATTCAGCCTTCAAGGTCTCTGAAATGCCTTCAAGGTCTTTTTTCCCTTCTCTTGATAATCCTTTTCTTCTGTATTCTTTTCCTTAGCAAAGGGTCCCTGGGCTACGTTTTAGCTTTTGAGGCCAGACTGAAAGTTTTCCAATTTTTCGCCCTCTGCTTTCTTTTGAATTATAAAGTTTGGCTTTTCCTCATGCCTTTTCTGCCATAGCTCAGCATAGGCTATTGCAAGTAGCCATGCAGCTTCCTTAATGTTTTGCTGATTAGAAACTTCGTACACCAAACACCCTGGTCCAGCACCTTTAAGTTCCACATTCTACAAAACTTTGGGGCATGAACAGAATGCAGCCAAGTTCCTTGCCAGTTCATAGCAAGGGTGATCTTTGTCTCAGTTTCCAATAAGCTCCTTATTTCTATCTGAGACCTTCTTAACATATTCTTTACCATCCATATTTCTGACAGCATTCTGGTCACCATCATTTAACCAGTTTCTAAGACATTCCAGACTTTCCCTCATCTTTTTCTCTTCTTCTGAGTCCTCCAAACTCCTCCAACCTTTGCCCAACACCCAGTTCCAAAACTGCTTCCACATTTTCAAGTACTTGTTGTAAGCAAGACCCCACTTCTCTGGTACCACTTTTCTGTATTGGTTCTTTTCTGTTGCTTATAACAAAAACATGGAACTGGGTACTTTATAAGGAAAACAAAATTTATTGATTAGAGTTTTGGAGGCTGGGAAGTCCAGAGTCCAGAGAACACATCTGGTGAGGATCTTCTTTGGTAGTGGCTTTACAGGATTGCAGGGGTCTCACACGGCAGAAAACAGCAGAGCAGAGAGAGAGGTAGCTCCTCACGTGCTCTCCTTTTAAAGCCCTCAGAACCATGCTCATGACTACCATTAAATCATCAAGTTAATCACCTCTTTTAGGCCCCACCTTTTAATTACCATGATAGGATTTCCCACCCTCAACAGTTACAGTGGGAATTAAGCTTCTAATATATGGACTGTGGGGGACACAATCTAATCAGTCCACAGCACTTTGACATGATGATTTCCATTCCTTTGAGCCTATACTCAGCAGTGGGATTGCTGGGTCGTATGGCAGCCCTATCTGCAGTTCTTTGAGGAAGCTCCATACTGTTTTCTAAAATGGCTGCACTAATTTACAGTCCCACCAACAGTGCAAGAGGGCTCCCTTTTCTCTGCATCCTCACCAGCATTTGTTATTCTGTATCTTTTTGATAATGGTCAGTCTAACTGGGGTGAGGTTATATCTCAATATGGTTTTGATTTGCATTTCCCTGATGCTGAGTGATGATGAGCATTTTTTTCATGTGTCTGTTGTTCATTTTGTTGATTAAAATGATCAGAGATGCGAAAGAAGACGCAGCAGATGAGATGCAGGTGAAGAGCGGGGGCTACTGCTCTCTCAGGCAAATAGCACCGACCCAGCCGCTGTTACAGCTTTTATTACATTTAGCAAGCTAGTGCATGCAAGGTAAGCATTAATGCATAAATTCTGCTATACTATTTTCAAGAGCAGAAGGCCACTACCTCCCTTCTGAAGCACTTGGTTATCTATATTGTGTCTCCTGGGAACATCCCAAGAGAGTGTTCTCACGACTTCAAGCGTTGCCAAGGATTGTTTGCAATCCTTGACATTTCTTGGCTAACTCGTTTGCGAGTTCACCAAGTGGGTGCTGTCCACAGAAGTCCATTAACCATTTCCTTCACCATTTGTATATCTTCCTTGGGAGAAATGCCTATTCAGCTCCTTTGCCTATTTTTAATCCAGTTGTATTTTTACTGTTAAGTTGAGTTCATTGTATGTTCTGGATATTAAGCCATTGTTGGGTGCGTAGTTTGCAAATATTTTCTCCCATTCTGTAGATTGTCTTTCACTCTGTTAATTGTTTCTTTTGCTGTACAGAAGCCTTTTAGTTATAATCCCATTTGTTTATTTTTCCTTTTATTTGCCTCTACTTTTGGGGGCTTATTCATAAAGTCTTTGCCTAGTCCTACTTCCTGAAGTGTTTTCCCTACATTTTCTTTTAGGAGATTTATAGCTTAAAGTCTTACATTTAAACCTTCAATCCATTTTGAGTTAATTTTGGTATGTGGTAGGAGGTACAGGTCTAATTTCATTCTTCTACATATGGATGTCAAGTTTTTCCAGCACCATTTATTGAAGAGGTAGTCTTTTCCCCAGATATGTTCTAGGTGCCCTTGTCAAAGATCAGTTCTCTGTAGGCATGTGAGTTGATTTATGTGTTCTCTGTTCTGTTCCATTGGTCTGAGTGTCTATTTTCATGCCAGTACCATGATATTTTGGTTACTATAGCTTTGTAGCATAATTTGAAGTCAGGTAGTCTTATGCCTCTGGCTTTATTTTATTTTATTTTGCTCCAGATTGTTTTATCTATTCAGAGTCTTTTGTTATTCCATATGAATGTTAGGATTGTTTTTTCTATTTTTGTGAGGTTGTCATAGGTATTTTGATGGGGATTGCATTGAATCTGCAGGTCACTTTGGTGTAGAGGAATTAATACCAATTTTCTAGGTATTGATATTCAACTCTGTACCACACAGATATGTACAATCAGTTATGCTTCATTAATGGAAGGAAGGAAGGAGAGAGAGAAAGAGAGAAAGAAAGAAAGAAAAGAAAGAATCATAATAATACACTGAACTTACAAAAGGAGAGAACAGAACTGTTGTTACTAGAGATGGGAAAGGGGAAGTGGGAGGGAGGAGTCAGCAAGAATTTTGTTAATTGACACAAAGAATCATTATGTATTCTAATGATGACTATGGTAATTGTCCTGATTTGATCATCACATACTGCACACAAGTATTGATAGTCAACTCTGTACCCCAACTCTGGACAAATATGTATTGGTTATGTTTAAATAAAAAGTTCATGGAAAAATGGAACTAAAAGATAAAAATAAAAATATAAACTTTATTTCTCAACATAAGCTCCATCAAGTTCAAGACACTTTGGCAAGCCATGATACCAGCCATTTAGCTTATCCCAAAATAACTGAGGGTCCTGGGAATTTAACCATGTTAATGCAGTTTTTTAATATTATTAACAGAAAAAAAATTAGAACCCTTCAAAGATTTTTTAAGGTTAGGAGACAGAAGTCAGAAGGAGCCAAATGAAGACTGTAAGTTAAAAACCTAATGATTTTCTGTCAAAACTCTTGCAAAATTGCCCTGTTTGATGAGAGGAATGAGCAAGAACATTATGGTGGTGGAGAAGGACTCTCTGGTGAAGCTTTCATGGTTATTTTTGTGCTAAAGCTTTGGCTAACTTTCTCAAAACACTCTCGTATTAAGCAGTTGTTATCATCCTTTGGCCCTCCAGAAAATCAAAATGCCTGAGCATCTCAAAAACTGTTGCCATGACCTTGCTGTTGACCAGTTCACTTTTGCTTTGACTGAACTACTTCCACCTCTTGGTAGCCACAGCTTTAATTGTGCTTTGTGTTTGGGGTCATACTGGTAAAACCATGTTTCATCTCCTGATACAATTTTCTGAAGAAATGCTTCAGGATCTTCACTCTACCTATTTAAAATTTCCATCAAATCTCACCTCTTGTCTGCAGCTGATCTGGGCACACAGTTTTGGCACTCATCAAGTGGAAATTTTGCTCAACTGTAATTTTTCAGTCAGAATTGTGTACCCTGAACCGACCGAGAAGGCTGTGATGTTGGCTATTGTTTTTGCTGTTAATTGTTGGTCCTCTTCAGTTAGGGCATAAACAAGATTAATTTCTCCTCACGACTTAATGTGGATGGTCTGTTGCTACAGGCTCCATTTTCACATATGTCTAGTTCCTTCTTAAAACTAGTTACCCATTTGTAAACTGCTGATTTCTTTGGGGCATAGTCTCCATAAACTTTTCATAAAGCATCAGCAATTTCACCCAAGCTTCACCGTAAATCTGATGTTTGTTCAATTCTAGCAGAATTTATATTTCTCTGATAGGGGCTCTTTTCAAACCATTGTATCATCCTTCTTAGTGTCTCAAACTAGATCCTGTTCAGGTATAACAAGTTAGTACAAGTTCATTTTGGTGCAAAAAAAATTTTTGCAATCCATGAACAGCAAATAATATGACAGGAGACACTCCACCAGGGCGGTTAAGCCCATGGGCTCTGAATGAGACTGTCTGGATTCAAATCTCGGCTCTGTCACATAAATATGAGCTTCCTATGTTTCAATTTCCTCATTTATAAAATGAGGCTAATAATAGTACATACCTGACAGAGTTACTTGAACCCTGATTTTTAACCACTGAATCTCAATTTTTCCACACATATAAAATGAGATCTTCTTATCTTAAAAATAAAACTCCTAATTAAAAGGAGAATAAAATTAGATGCACATTCACACACATTTTACAGTCGCAGGCTTCAAGAATCATTGATTCTCACCTTTGGGGTTTTAACATATGCCTTGCAAAGTTACTTATGTGAACGTCTTATCTTGCTTAAACTGCTTTTTCCTTAGATTGAAGGGCAAAAGCCATTCACTGAACGACATGCAGCTTCTGTTAATTCCAGTATTCCCATGGAAGTCACTTTATGACTTTATCATTTTTCTGACCTAACACAGCCATACTATCTACATTTTACTAAGGATAGTTATCATTTGCCACCTCACCCCAACCTTTTATTTTTTTACCTTGTTGGTAGCATCACAGTGCCATTTCACCAACTCCACCTGCCCCCCTTTTTACTCCTTGGCAGTAATCTACTGTCACAACGAATGACAGGCATGGAAAAAAAATGTCATCACTATGGAAATCCATAGGTACGTGGTTCTTTCCCAAGTGCTATAAGTTTCATTCCCTCTGTTATCTTGTCAGAACTCACTGTATCAGAATTTCTTTTCTCAGATAGTTTAACGTGCGGTAAGCCGTACTCTGGGCTCCATTTGTTTTGACTGAGCATTGATTTCTCTATTAAAAATTGTGCCTTTTGTGGAAAGTCTTCTCCCTTGGGGGCAGTTCATGTAGACCTGTAAATCACAGTTTATGATCAAAGTTATGCCAATCAAACTCAATCCTGGGGGCTTTGCCTCTTTGCTGGCGTGATGCAAGCACAGAAACAACTGGAATTAATTTATTCCAGTGGTGACTCCTGGACAAGGTCATTGAATAGTTTGTTTCTGAAGCTATCTAGTTCTTATCCTTTCTCAGATTTATTCTTCAGTGTTTCTTCATAT